>NW_013531711.1:748316-966148 GCF_000836235.2 Papilio xuthus | reverse complement strand
GGGCTTAACCCCTAATCCTACGACGCTCTAGCACTTTATATATTACAAAAGGCTCTTAAAATGTATGAGTACAAATTGATAATTCGTAAATATTACTGTAATCGACGTATTTTGAAAAGAGTGTAAAAATCATTTTATTACAAAACATTCATAATGCAAAGGGAAAACTGAACTAATATTTTACTTAGATTTATACTTATACTTGCTGTCGCTCGTGACCTGTCTGTGCGGAGTTAAAAAAAACTTAAATGGTAGCCTATGTGTTCTTCCAGACTATGTTCTATATGTATTCCAAATTTCAGCAAGATCCTTGCAACCCTTTTAGAGATACCTTCAAACAAACAGTCAACCATCTAAACTTTCTCATTTGTAATATTATTAAGATAGTAAGAAGTAAGATATTTTTATTATATCAAAAGGTGGCAAACGAGCGAGCGGCCACCTGAAAACCTGAGAGGATGCACAGAAAGAAAATATTTTCCCTTTCCATGCATCCTCTCATCCGGAAAGTCCACTTCCACTTCCCATCCTCTCCTTATAAAAAAAAAGGATGGGAAGGGAAAGAGGACTAAATTAGGCTAAATTATTAATTAAATAAAAGTTTAACAATAGTATACTATTCAAAGAAATTTAAAGGAGTTATTTGTAAATACCAATTTAGTTTGCAAAATGAACAACATTTATTTGTTTGCGACATTTAACTTTATTGTAAATCAAGCAATTGTATTATAACATTAGTAAAAAATCAGAACTGCTTGTTAAAAACATTCCATTACAATACTTTAAAAATGTAACATGTTGAGATTGGAAAATAACAAATTCATGATGCAAAAAGCATCAGTTGAAAGTATTTACTGAACTGTATTTTGTCTCCACGATTAAATATTAATCAAGCTATCATTGTTGGTTCGATTCAGTCGTTACTTAATTATGAGTATACCACATTTTAATACAAACCTGTTTCAAAACTGACGCATTCGCTTTAATGGAACCGAACAAAGTTATTTAACGAATGAGTTTCACGGATGAACTATTGCATTTCAATGCGACGCTTGATTATGTGTAATCAGTTAAAGTTGAATATGTCAAATAGTTACGATGTTACAGTAAGTATATAAATACTTTTTGTAATTATATTTTTATCCGACAAATTATTAACGTTATATTGATCAGTAAAATACCTTGTACATACAATAAGCCATAGTACTTTTTTATGACATACTAGCTCTTGCAGCTGACTTCGTCTGCGCGAAATAAAAAACCTAGTAAATAGCGTAAGTGTTCTTCAAGACTATGTTCTACATCTGTGCTGAATTTCATCTAGATCCTTTAAGCCGTTCTGGAGATACCTTCTAACAAACGTCTATCTATCCACATAAATATTCGCATTTATAATATTAATGAGATATAGTTAAAAATAATATTTTAAATAAAAAATGTTATTAAGCTATTCAAACTTTCGAGAGACATTATACTAAACTGATATAAAAACGGCTAAACACTCACGTATATTCGACCGGTGGCGGCACCGACTAGTTTCGAGCCCATCGGGGGCCCTTCATCGGGATGAGTGTTACTGGTATTATTTCGCGGACGCGACCCTCAGCTCACTCCGTTTTTATATCAGTTTAAGTAAGTTTTTATTCTCAGAAACCCACGTTTAGAGACATTATTATTTCCTAATCATTAAATTAGAATAATAGAAGAAAAGAAATATCAACTGTTACAAAAATTGCCACAAAGATATTTTCTCTCAAAGTGAATTTGAACAAGCTCTTTTCTTTCTCCATATTTCGTAATATTCACATTACACTTAAGTGAGATCATTGTAATGGCAGCAACGGGTTGCGAAGTATCGAATATCGATTCAAGTACCGCTTCGGAGACAGATACTAAATTGTACGTATTGCATGAACAGGATCCCGTTTCAATATACAAGGGTTACTTAATAACGAGTTCATTTGCATTTAATGTAACAAGAATGAACAACAAACTGTCCTTAGTACCTCTGTGCGTGGAATTAAAAAAAAATACTTATTATGTTCTATTAGAAATCATCTATCTTTGTTCTCAATTGATGTAATCCATACATCCAAACTTTGTAATGTTATAAATGCGAATGTTTAGATGGATGGATGTTATTTTGAAGATATCTCCCGAGCGGTTAAATTGACAGAGCTGAAATTTCGAATATAAAACATATTCTGGAAGAACACATAAGTTACTTTTTTGTAATCGCGTGGGCGGAGTCGCGGGCGACAGCTAGTATGAAAAAGTTATTATAGCTAATACTATTTAAATAACATTTTACTTTTTATAAAAATCGATTCATCTTACGTTGTAGCAGATAACAATAAAATAGATAATAAATAGTTGAGCAAATAGAATAAATACTGTTCGGTTTCTTCGGTTGTGTCCGTAAACATTTCATGAAAAATCCGAAGTTTTTAAATTTAACCACTTTTTCGTAATCGTTTTTAAAAAGGTGTTTTGTTCACAAATTTATTATTTTAATTAGAAAAGAAAAGAAAAAGACTAAAAGAAATAAATCAAGAAAGTAACCAGAGAGTTGTTTTAAACTCTCGAAACAAAAGTTTTATACAAATTTAACGATAAACCTTCCAAAAGCGACGGCTTGTAAACATTTTTTTTTTTGCTTTAAAAGATTTCTGTAAAGAAAAATATACTATTATACTTCTTTAAAAATATTGAAGTTTAATGAAATGGGTTATTCTTAAGTCAACTTAAATAAATAACTTGTATTTATAATAATAACCGTTGGAGTAGACGAGTTCTTGAGTGGAGACCACGGGTCGGCAAACGTAGTGTACGACGTCCTCAGACTCGGTGGAGCGATGATCTTCGCAGGGCAACTGGCAAGAGCTGGATGAGAGTGGCCGAGGATCGTGCTCAGTGGCGTGCCATGGGAGAGGCCTATGTCCACCAGTGGACTAGTATAGGCTGATGATGTTGATGATGATGATTTATAATGAACTTGTAACATCCTATTATAATTTTGTGTCGTATCAAAAAATCCACTTGTGTAAGTTAATTTTAAATATATATTTTCTTAATGATAAAGATTATTTATATCATACTAGCTGTCGTCCGCGTCTCCTTCCGCATGGAATAAAAAAAAACCTTAATCAGTTCCCGGCAATTATTCCAATTTTTTTTCGCACCTTTTAAACATTGAGATGAAGATAAGATAAATCCGTTCAGCCGTTTTCGTGTTTTAGCGAGACTAAAGCACAGCATCATTTTTATATATATTAAAGGATTACAGTATCAATATCGCCTTGGCTCCTTAACTACGTAAACTTATATTTAAGGAACCAATGACTTCCCTTTATATTGAATCCTAAAAATCTAGCCTATAACAAGTGTTAAAATTTAAATGTTAAAAAATTAAATAAATTAAAATACATTAAAACTTTATAAAATTATAAAAAAAAGAAATCAATATAATAGTAGTATATTACGTGAAAAACAAATACATTTACCTCTGAGTGGTCCTGTCTGGACTTGTGAACTCTGAATGGGTAGCAACGTCAATAACATCAATTCAAACGTTTTCAAACCACCTGCGTCTGCTAAAAATTCTATTGAATAATGTATGAACCTTTTCTTCCTTTATTATTCATTTGTATTTATTGTTATTAAGCTTACAGAGGGACCTTTTATACAGCGTGTTTTATTTTTGCAACTAATTTTAATTCAATTATATTTCGAACACGTACTCGTACACTTCGAGTGGAGTACTCGCGTTAACCTTAATTTGTAATTTCGTTTGATTTCAAATTGTTTATAAAAAGAACTCTTTACATCATAAGACGTCGGTGGCTCAGTGATCATGCACTTGACTTGCAAATTGCAGGTCCTGGGTTCGAATCCCGCCATGTACCAATGTGTTTTTCGATTTCCGATTTACATATGTACATTTATCCGACGTTCTTACGGTGAAGGAAAACATCGTGATGCAACTTGCACATATCTGAGAAGAATTTCAAAGATATGTGTGAAGTCAACCAACCCGCACATGGCCAGCGTGGTTGATTATGGGCTAATCACCCTTAACTTAGGGTAGGCTCCGAGCCCCTCGGTGGGGACGTATAGTGAGCTGATGATGACTCTTTACATCGTATATTTACTTTTGAATATTATATTATTTGAAATCACAAAAGAAACTCTGATGAAATACATTACTTGTTTGAGAAAATAAATCCTTTCCATCGAATAAGGAAATAAGGTATTTCAGTTAAAGCATTCGTCTAAGATATAACAATCAAAGAGATTAAAATAACTTTATTACAAGCGAACGCGGGAAATTCAAACAAAGAACTTCTTAAAAAGTTTACAGGAGGAAAACCTAAGTGATACATAATTGTATCATAATTGTTTACTTTGAAAGCTTTTCATTTCCTTTTGAAATATTCTTATTTGATAAACATTAAGTGGAAGTAATTTCGCCATGTTTTTTATAATAAAATATTAAATAAAATTAAATAGTAAAATTCTATCAATAGTATAGGATTAATCTTACTAATATTATAAATGCGAATGGTTCGATGGTATGATGTTTGTTTGAAGGTATCTCTAGAACGGCTAAACTGATCTCGATGAAATTTAGCGTACATATAGAACATAGGCACACAGGCTACTAATCAAGTTTTTTTTTAATTCCGCGCAGACGGAGCCGCGGGCGAAAGCCAGTTTGATAATAATTTAAATATTCATAAAGTGACACAAAATTAGGAGTATATCCTCTTATTGGCTATTAGACGAATTTAATAATTAATCTCGAACCAATCTTGCTTATCTAAGAAATAAATAATATTTTAATCCATTATCTTATATTTATCAGATCTAAAGATCGCAATAGATATCAAAAAATCTGATCTATCGTTTAGATTTCAGTTATAATAGACATTTATCGAGAATTAAAATAAGTTTAGATATCCGACGTTCTTACGGTGAAGGACAACATTGGGATGCAACCTGCAAATATCTGCGAAGTCACCCCTTACTTAGAGTGGGCTCTGAGCCCTTCAATGGAAAAGTATAGCTGATGATGACACATCTGGATCTACGTGAAACTCAAATCTTTTGTCTAAAATGTGAACTAATTTTCAATAGGAGATCGCAACTCGTGTGTTTTCCCACACGATATTCATAAACTATAGGTATCACTGGCCGGTATTACTGCATGCCATGAATAAATGCATCGAACGATGACTCGTATTGCAAAGGCCTTTAATGATGTTCATTGTATTATTCATAAGAGAAACGTGAATAACAAAATTTAATCATTGTGTTGAGTTTGTGAACGCAAATACTACGACGATTAATATTTTTTTTTAATAAAAATATTAAAATAATTGCTTACTCCGCTGGCTCATCGGCCCAAAGTGGGTCTTGGCCTCCGACACAAGAGATCGCCAAAGTCGCCTCGCCTGTCTTGCGCCTTCTCCTGCCAGTCCATCGCTTGTAGCTCCCGCAGATACAGCTCTAAATAATTAGTTAAGAGATTTTTATATAATAATACCGTAGCTATCGCCTGCGATTCCGTCAGCGCGGAATTAAAAAACTTAGTAGCCCATGTGTTCTTCCAAACTATGATCTACATCTCAAAATTTCCCTTCAAACACACATCCATCCAAACATTCGCATTTATAATATTAGTAAGAAGTAAGATAAGCTAGCGCTTAGTCATGATTGCACATGGTTTAAAGTGTTCATATTAAAAAAAAGGTATGATATTACGATAAGGAAATAGTAATATTATAGAACTAACTTTAGTCCGCGACTTTTTCTACACATAATTTCATAATAAGCGTGAAAAGTACATCTCTGAAGGTTGGTTCTAATATTCCATTTTTCGGTGACCTATCAATCAAATAGAAGAGGAAAGGCCCTTGTCGACGACCGGATATGATTTCAGTATTAACACCTTTCCTCGAATGGAAGCGTGGATAATAATAATTTATTGCTCATTCAACGTCAAAAATTTAAATGCTATTTTTATCATTATCAAAATAAACACCATTACTTGCAATATAATTGTTTTTTAAACGGTTTTATTTAACTTGATTTATTAGGACTAGTAATCTAGTTGAAACTAGGTCTACTTCCCCTTGGATAATACTAGACTTAAAATTTGTTTTTTCTATGTTGTTACGTTACGTTATGATAACAATATAATCTTACTATTACATAAACGAATGTTTGAATATTAGTTAGAAATTATGTCCAGAACGTCATATCGGATCTTAAGAAATTTGATACAGATGTAGTATATAGTCTGGAAGAACACATAGGCTTCACACTAACTGTTTTATGTTTTGTACGATTTAAAATTCATCATCACAACAATATGATTACGATACAACTATTACCTGACATAAGCACCCTTGTCCTTGTCTGAGTGTGGTACGAATAAGACGAATTCTCATGCCAAAAAAATGTTACGACAACTTCATGCTATTTTCTTATTAAAACGTGTAACCAAGTCATCAATACTGTAATCAATTTAGAATAATATTTATTTTAACAAAGACTATAATAATAATAAAGTCTGTTCGCTCCCAAGTTCGGAATTGTCCGAATGGAGGTCTTCGAAGATATAGATCTAAATGGATTCCGAGTTTTACGGCTACCAAAAGTATATCTTTATCAAAACCTTAGTGAAATGTTTCAGTGAGAAATATAAAGAAGATCGCAGAGATATTGACTAATCTCAATTCTTTCGGTGTAATATGAACCACAGTTAGTGTACACTACTAAGGTTGTATGTTTAATGGTTTTATTTCTTTTTGTTCGTTTGATTTTAACTTTGTAAACAGATTTTTTTGTCGAACTTGAACTGGTGTGACAAAAATTAATAAAATATATAAGTTATAACGGTCGCCCGCGACCGCGTCCGCGCGGAAAAAAACGTAATTAGCAGACTATGTTTTCTTCCAGGCTATGTTCTATGTTCTCGTATATGCCAAATTTCGTCGAGGTCCATTCAGCCCTTCTACAGATTTATCCAATCTTTCGCATTTATAATATTGCGCATTTATATTATTATTAAAAAAGAATGAAATAGGCCTTTATATCATAGCAGTAAATCTAAACCATTACGCTACACGCAGAGTTTTAATAAAAGATTGTTAGATGAAGCGGCCAAACGAATCGTGCCGCGATTCGTTTGTTCAGGACTTTAATTGAAACCGCACATGTTTTAATGAATTGGTGTATCGTATTCATTATCAGTTAAATGAAAGAGAACCAATTTATTGCAAACCTATTTATGGTTTCTCATAGTTAATTGTAAGCCACATTATTAATTAACTATAAATACTATTATATATTATTATATTATAATAACTCAATGTGGGCGGGATAAAAAAAAATAGTAAGTAACCTATGACGTCTTCCTGTCTATATTCTACATCGAGATCCTTTAAGCCGTGCTAGAGGTACCTTCTACACTTTCGTATTTATAACATTAGTAAGATTATTGTATCAAGAAAGTTGATTATAAGGCTAAACTCTAAAATATAAAACCATATCTAAAACTAAGCACATTAAAATAATACATTATGGTATTATATTTTAATTGTTTCTGACGAAATAGAACCATCAAGATGCTAATATTGTAGTAAACGATCTAATCTCATCGATTTCAGATTTTAAATTACTCTATTGTTATTTAAAGATAAAAATAATAGACCGTAAATTCTTCCTTCACGACAGTATGTATGCATCACTATTGCCGACGTCTCACATTTTGTTCCCGCTGACGCGCACCCCGAATGTTGGGCAGCTTCCAAACTCAATAACCCGCACTCGATCATCTACGCCTCAGCAATCGACCTTTACGATGGATTCATTGAATAAATTGTCCTTGTGCATAATATTACAATTGCAGGACTACCATATTTGAGTTAAATGATCCTTAAGGGGCTCCCCTTAGTGTAGATTTATATAAAAAATCTGTACTAAGATAGGGCTCAAGTAACAATTATTCTAAATGCGGCAGTAAATATTTTTTATTATACATTATCACAAAACCTATTTTGGAAAACAAACTCGTAATAATACAATTAAATATTTGTCTTAAATATATTAATTTTTATTAATGCTTTAAAATACACGAACATCCTAAAAGGTTCAACGTTCATTTTCAATTTAAAAATCATCGACCAGAATAAATACAAGCCTTTCGGAAACCATTAATTTCAGTATTTAGGTGATTAGATGAATTATTCAAAAGGGCTACGCCGTTTATTGTAAAGGAATTGATTTATATTCAAATCGATTAAGAAAACCACAACATTTTATTCAAAATTATGTCAACGTACTTAAAATAAAATAAAAAAGTGTTTGGATATGTTTTATACGAGCGAAAAACTTAGACTTACCTAGAACATTTTTTTATATATAACAAGCTGGCAAACGAGCGAACGGCTACCTAAAATCGCTGAATTACCAAAGTGACCGTTGCCCATAGACATACGCAATTGCATATGCGTGTCCTACCTTTAATCAACGAGAGGAGAGGATGCACAGAAAGAAAATATTTTCCCCTTCCATGCATCCTCTCCTCCGGAAAGACCACTTCCACTTCCCATTCTTTCTTTTATAAGAAAAAAGTTGGGAAGGGACAGAGGACTAAATTAGGCCTTCGGGACGCACATTCATTAGACTATTAGTTATTTTTCAGCATTAAATATTTATCTTATGATAACAAAAATATGCTTCTATGAATGTAGAAAGATAAATTTAAAAAGTTTCATGTTTGTAAGGCGCTAGTCTGTATTTGTGTTGCAACACAGAAACATTGTGAAATAAAACAGGACGTTGTGTTCTCGGCTTCCGTTTATTCCTTTGTGACTCAACTAAATCTACAGACGGATCTTAACAGCTCGCAACTTAGTAAGTTTTATGTCTTATTTATATATGTTTCAGATTTTATGTACAGTTTCGAACTGATGATATCTGAGTGCTCAAAGATTAGTAATATAACTTGTTTAAGTTGATTTTAATAACACTCATAAAAAAGAACGTGCAAACGAATTAATAACCTACTTCTTTTTGAAGTTGGTTAAAATATATATAATAGAATAAAGACAGAAATACAATATCATACTGAAGGTGGAACTTAAAGAATGATGGTGGGGTGATGCCATTATAAGCGACCGCACGCACATTTCGAGACACTCGCCACCAAACACTGAAGCCAGCGGAAGCTCTGCCCTCTTGATTAGCCATAATAATAAATCATTTTAACTCTGATAGTTGACCAAGTTAACGTTGTATTTCAAAATCATTTAAGTGTTCATCAATTCTGTTTGTCATTAAATCAGAAAAGTACTAAGGTAGTGTATAAGAGATTGTTTTTCTTTTATATTTCCTGCTTCTGATACCTAAGAATACTGTATTATTTTTTACAAGCATATAATTTAAAACTTGACTAAGTTTAATTAAAAAAGGACGTCAATTGTTTAATTAGTAATGGAAGTAATTCTCTTTCTGTGCATGTCTCCTCCGTCAATTAAAGTTTGGCAACGTATCTGCAATTCCGGATATCTGTGGGCAGCTGTCGTTTCGCTATTTCGGCGAATTTAGGTGGCTGCTTCCTCGTCTTTCATTTAAAGTCGGTCATCGGAAAGTATACGTGAATTATTAAATTTAATTTGAATTCTAATACTAATCAATATCATTTGTATACACTCGTACTGAATGTGCGTGCGTAGGGTGAATCTGGATTAACGTTTTATTGCGAGTTTTATAACAGCTTTTGCATTGAAACGTGAAATGAAAACCGTTGTGTATAGTGTTAAAGACGAAACATTCATACTAAAAAAGAACATACAAACGAATTGATAACCTTCTTCTTTCTTCTAATTTCATTCAAAGTTCTTTAAAATTTATAAATAGAATTCGAGATATTACAACAGCTATTAATTATAACCAAATCATGTTAAAAATAAATTTTCTATGCCCAAAAAAATATACAGTAAACTTTTAATAAACGAAAACATGTTGTCCGAAAAAGATCGATGAGTTCCCATCATTAAAAGCTTGAACGTTATTAATTTTCAAACGATAAATATTAAACTTTTTTTTACTTTTTTAGATTCGGGTTTATTATTTTATCCTCCACAAGCAATATGTAAAAAAATACTAGTCATGTAACTTACTATGCATTCATTCAGATGATTAAGAAATATAGCGCCCGCTACAGACGCTCAGTTCTAACTGAATAGTCGTCGATTAAAACTGTATGTCTCGGGTATTAACAGTCTAAGCTTATTTAGCTATGAACTTATTGTTCTGAACCTCAACAGAATTCGTTAAAAGAAATTAATCGATGTCCATATTAACCATAAATTTCTTTCGAAATATAAATATTGTTAGCTCTGTTGTTTCTCAAGAGAATAGTAGAGATACTCGTACGTTTCAGTAGTGGAAACTCATTGCATCACAAAATCGTTTATCATTTGTTTAACTCGCAGAGACATTTGATTAGTCACTTGGACGTTACAGTTTGCATCGACTTCTATAGTCACGGTTCGTTAATTCAGCACGAAACTGAATTCGACTGAGAACTCAAACTACGATTCAACGAATCAACTCGAATACTCGTGAAAACAGAAGCAGTATTTAGGATAGCTTAAGTGATAAGCATTTCTGTACTGATAACGTAAGATTGGCTGTATAAAAACATAAAAATCGCTTGATATCTCACGTGAAATGCTTCCAAATTGCGCTAACAATTCATACATAGTTATATAATTCAAACCATCCATCTTACTAATATGTATTATAAATGCGAAAGTTTACATGGATGGATGGATGGATGTTTGTTTGAAGGTATCTCCAGAACGGCTGAACAGATTTTGATAAAATTTGGCACACATGTAGAACATAATTAGGAAGAAGCCTATGTGGCTACTTTTTACGTATTTTTTTATTCCGTTCAGATGAAGTCGTGGGCGATAGCTAGTCCTAACATAAACCTATTCTTCTTGAAATCTCCGAAAAGTAACACAAGTAAAACCAGCTATTTGATAAATTAACTTTAATCTTTTTAATGCCAAGAAACTTGTTCTCTCTTTGCTTTTTGTTGTTTCTTATGCAAACCTCTCACGAAAATATCAAATGTTAGATAATGTACTTACAAAAGTAAACTCAAACTTTTAAAACTAATATCCTAAATGTAACTTTCTCAACAGCTTTTATCATATTAAAATTAAATTCGACATCAAATAGGATTATTTATAATACATATGGCCAGTACGTTCTCCTAAAAACTCCTAACTCAATGGATATGTAAAGACGATTTCTTAAATATTTGACTATCAAGAGACTCGAGTATAAAGTTTTGTAGTAAGCATAAAGTTAAAAAGTATGAGTTTCTTTTTTAATCAACGTAATTTAAAAGTATGTAATTTGTATATTTTTAATAGTATATTTTTTAAAAAAACTCAACAAAATTCAATGACAAAAACATAAATATCTTTTTAAGAAGTTATTGGGACATTTTTTTTAATTAAGTATTTCTAAAGTGGAAATCCACTGTTATTTTTTGCATTCAATAAAATTTAATAGATTTTAAAACTTTATTTACTTAAGCTTCTTCTAGTTGAGTTTCAAAAAACTTTTGTTTTAAATGGTCTTCTATTTCCACTGTTCAAAGCTGGAATTTAAATTTTCTAGTAGCAATTTTCGGATTTTATTTGAAGTAAACTTCGGAAGTGGTTCACGACAGTTCTTTAAATCAAATTCTTGTAGTTCGAATAGTTTCGCAACGAAATCTACCAAGTTCCCTCGAATTAAAAATAAATTTATAGAACAAAGGCGTGTTTTAAAATTAAAAAAAAAGTATTTTATTATCTGGCTACTTTTAATACGTAGTTTTTTTTTGTATAAAGAATAAACAAGAGCTTCATCACGATCCTGCCTGATATTGAATGGTGAATTATTTCAAAAAGTTTGTATAATAATTTGACTTAAAATTCATATTAAATATAAAGCGAAGTTTTATTTTTTTAACGAGCAAAGTTTTAATATTTTACATGTCTCATTAAAGCTTATTAAAATTTCGGTGAATTTTGCTGATGTTATAAAACTTACAAAGTCATTTGCCCAATTATTTACAATTCTGGTTATATTTTAATATTATTCTGGTAATTAGTATAATATAATTATTATTAACCAATAATACGGTTTAAAACTTCTTAATATTTACTCAGGACCTGCAGATTGCAAGTCAAGTGCTTAAGCCCTGAGCCACCAACGCTTTGCTATAACTAATATATATATTTTTTTTATTATATCAAAAGGTGGCAAACGAGCGAGCAACCACCTGAAATCGCTGAAATAGCGAAGTGATTGCTGCCCATAGATATACGCAATTGCATATGCGCTGCCTACTTTTAATCGACGGAGGAGAGGATGCACAGAAAGAAAATATCTTCCCTTTTGATGCATCCTCTCATCCGTGAAGTCCACTTCCACTTCCCATCCTTTCCTTATAAAGAAAAGGATGGGAAGGGAAAGAGGACTAAATTAGGCCTCCGGGACGCACACTCATCAGACGAAACGCGGAATTGCTTCCACTTCACGCCTGTCTTCTTTGTGGTCGTGGTATTTACTGGGCGAGCCGGGCCGATTCCGGTTAAAGCGGGCTCTACCACTGTTATTATATTTAAATCTGTTTGGTTTGTTATAAGAAATCATTTTTGCTTGAATGACATCTAATTTGTATAGCGTTTATCAGGGTCTATCAATGTCCCTTAGGCCTATGCCTAAATGGGTAATAAAGAATGATTTACACTGAGATATGTCGTACAAGAGTTGGGTAAGATCAGACAAGAAAATTCAAGAAATGTTAACCCGACCCACTCGTGTCGAATGCATAAAAAACTCAATTTATATTTAAATCCAAATATATCTGAATGTATTCAAGTGAAAGGTTTGGTGAAGCGATTGTTTCATACTTTTTAAATTCAAATCAATGCCAGTTATTTAATAAATTTAAAATAAGAATTTTAACATAATTAGCTTAAATTATAACCGAATCGTGAAAGAGTGTTCTATCTTTGAAATTTAACAACAGATATTGCCAAAAATGACATATAAAATTGTAATTTTTTTAAAAAGTACGTTCTTAAAATGTAGACTATTAGTTTGGTAGACAAAGGTTTGTGTCAGAAATTATTAACCTCATCATTTAAGTTAATGATTGTTTTTACTCACATACGAAATTCAATACGATTTCTATTATTACACATTTAGCATTTTTAGTTTCTCGTTGTGGAACGATCTGTCCTCGACGGTATTTCCAAACCAATGCGACTTAGGGTCCTTCAAGAAGCGAGAATACCACTTTACCATTTCCTTTAAGGCCGGCAACGCATCTACAGTTCCTCTGCTCTTGCACATGTCCATGGGTGTTGTTGTCCGGGGTGTTCCCGACGCTCGTTTGCCCACTTCTCTTATATAAAATAAAAAAAAAATGAAAATTCAGTTCAGTTTACAATACAAAACAAAATGAGTTTTCCGTTTTGTTTTAAAACAATACACCCGTAAACAAAGCAACGTATAACACGTCAAAGTTGTAAAATTCTCCCGAAGAAAGACGGAGAAACTCCAAAGGATCCGGTATGCACTTACAAAGTTTAAAATTCCTTACTTTTGACGCGTGATGAAAGCACCGGGGAATCATCGATTCAAAACTTTATAGTCAAAGTGATATTCATTTAGGTCAAAGTTTTATGAAAGTTATGCATACGAATATTTTAGAAAGATATTTTATATTAGCATGTAAAGTACAGGTAAGTGAATTTGTACTACAGATGACCTTGTACCATACTATCAAGTAATTTAAATATTTTCACTAATTCCAAAGTAACTATGGTTCATACTTTAAAGATCTTAATGTATAAAATTATTGTGCTTATATTGTTTCGATAAGTTTAATTCTTGTACAAACTCGGTGTAATTCTTTTTAAATTTTACTTCTTACTAATATTATAAATGCGAATGTTTAGATGGATGGATGTTTGTTTGAAGGTATCTTCAGAACGGCTGAACGGATCTCGATAAATTTTGGCATATATATAAAAAATAGTCTGGAAGAACACATAGGCCACTATTTATTTATTTTTTTAATACCGTGCGTACGGAGACGCGGGCGACCTATAGTATAAATAATAGTGCAAATTAAATAATTGGTTCGTTTTGCTTAATTTCGTATGATTCTTCAACATATTAAATATTCATTTCAACTGAAATGATACAATTACTGTTTCTAGCTTTGTTAAACTTTGTTAAAATCTAGTTTCACTAATTAAATTTGCATCGGATGGATAAATTTTATACGAGTTCATTACATCTAATAAAACAATTGTTAAAATCTCCATTAGACCTTAGTTTGCAGTTAACTGGAATAAAATTAATTTAATTATTATAAAGGTCGTGTTTTGTTTTATTTTCATTGATGTAATACAAACATAACTTGTTAAACAAAAAAGTCCTTAATTTTCGTAACGCATTTAGAACTTAAAATTAAAATCTACTAAACTAATAGACAGTTTGAAAATTAATAAAAAAGGGTCTTGACGGACGGACGTACAACAAAGTGATCCTATAAGGGTTCCGTTTTTTTCCTATGAGGTATGGAACCCGAATAGTAGCCTATGCATTTTTCAAGACTATGTTCTATATGTATGCCAAATTTCATCGAGATTCGTTCAGCCGTTCTGGAGAAACCTTCAAACATCCATCCATCCATGTAAACATTCGTATTTAAAATATTTGAATGTAATATTAAAAAGATGATCAGTTGTATTTTGCATTGTGAATTCATTCGTTCATAATCAGCATGAACTATATTTTTTAATTGTTTGTGTTAATTTTAAGTGGTAGATGCCAGGCACTGCATCTGTTGTACGACTGAACCTCGCCCGCTACAATACCAGGAAAACAGAAGACAGGCGTAAATATTCTCTTTCCGCGCTTCTCCATCTCTTAAAGGTATTCAACGCATCTGCAATAACGGATGTCTTAGGGCTGCGTCGCTTCGTTATTTGGGCGAATTAATACGCTGCTTCCTCGTTTGCTACCTTATGACATAAAAATATCACATTACGCTAAGCTGTTGCATTAGTTTTCCACCATTGTAATACATGCAATTACATTTTTTATATCTTTTTTTTATTGACTGCCAAGGAGGTTGTCATTAAAAAAAAAGAATTTTTAAGCCGACTTTACAAAGAAGGAGCTTATCAATTCGTCCTTTTTTTTATGTGTGTTACCATATAACTCCTCCCTTGATGTTCCGATTTTGATCCAAAGATTTTGCTTGCAGATGGGTCTCATTTTTAGGGTTCCGTACCTCATAGGAAAAAAACGGAACCCTTATAGGATCACTTTATTGTCCGTCCGTCCGTCTGTCAAGACCCTTTTTTTTATTAATTTTTAAACTGTCTATATGTTTAGTAGATTTTAATTTTAAGTTCAAAATGCGTTACGAAAATTTAGGACTTTTTTTGTTTACAAGTCGTTGTATATTTTGTTGACGATTGCCTTTGTTTTCTTGTAATATCGTCTACAAAGTTCGTAGTCGTGAGTTAGGTCTCAAAGAGCTAACTTTAGCTACATTAACAATGTTATTTAGTTCATGCAGCGTCTCCATATAACGTGACTGTGAAACTGATCCGATGTAATATCATAATCCTGTGGTAGTTTACTTGTATAGTAACTATACGTACTCGTCTTAATATAAAGATTTAACGTGTATACTATTAATAAGCAATGCAAAGTAAATAAGGTTTGAAGTTTGTTAATTCTAAAAAAACAATATTATGCCTCAAATATTATGGTGTTAGTTAAATTTAACAGTGGTAGAGCCCGCTTTAACCGCTTAGCACGAATTGTCTCGGCTAGCCCGGTGAAATACCAACACCACACAGAAGACAGGCGTGAAGTGGAAGCAATTCCGCGTTTCGTCTAAAGAGTGTGCGTCCCGGAGGCCTAATTAAGTCCTCTTTCCCTTCCCACCGTTTTTCTTATAAGGAAAAGACGTGCGAAGTGGAAGTGGACTTTCCGAATGAGAGGATGCATGGAAAGGGAAGATATTTTTCTCTCTGTGCCTCTTTACCTCCGTCAATTAAAAGTAGACAACGCAAATGCAATTGCATATGTCTATGGGCAACGGTCACTTCGCTATTTCAACGATTTCAGGTGACCACTCGCTCGTTTGCCACCTTATGATATAGAAAAAAAACCGTCCTCATATTTCTGCTTTAAAATACTCTTGAAAAAATAAAATTTTCCATGAAATAAAAAAAACTTTTAAAAGCTTTATTTGCTCGTATTAGTTTTAAAGACTCTAAAAATATTTAATATAATAAATTAGAACATTTTAGGTTTAATCTTCATTAAACACTTAACGCTCTACCAATTATGTTATGTGTTTATTCCTGCTTTCTCTACTAAAACAAATATGGATCAAGAAAATACAATTTCACTGGAATTCCTTGAACGCAGGAAATTAAGGATTAAGGCGCTTATATCAAAAGAGCCTCGATTAGAAATTAAGATGATCCTAAGAAACCTCTCTAATCGTTTACACAAGCAAGAAATATTAATTTTCAAATTCCGATCGCAAATAAATAAACAATAATATAGTTATATAGTTAAGTTTAGTAGTACGTAAGAATTTATATAGTTATGTCTATTTGTACACGTACAGTTATTACCCAATATACATCCTCTCTGTATCGCAAGGTTAGCTGTAAGATAACTCTTTTAGAGTTAAGCTCACCTGTACATCACTGCATTTCTATGTAATGTTACACTATGTACTTTAAACTGTGTACAAAGATTAAATAAATAAAAATAAATAAATAAATAATTTATATCAATCTTTAAACATATTTAAAACAACTTAATATAATAACGTTAATTAAAATATAGCCTTATTAATAACACATAATAAAAAATCCAATGAAAAACATCCTAAAATAAATTTCATCGATACAATTAATTGCGTTCTATAGACAAAATTCAATAAAGGTACATTTCTGTACGAGGAAGTAGCCTTAGGCGATTATTTGTTGCGAAATTCATTAGCTACAGTAAATCAAATTGCTTACATCATAAATATAGAGATGGTAAAATATATTTAATAATCGAAAAACAATTTGGAAGTAATAAACAAAAAATAGAGAAATTTTGAATTGTAAAGAAGAGTGTGTAAACAAGCAAACTTCTACTGAAGTAGAAAGACTAGAAAATGGCTTCAATCACGTATAATGAGGGCTGGGCAACATATACATAATTTGGATATGAAACGTCAGCTGAACCTGATTCCATATAAATATATTACCAGCAGTAGAAATAACAAAGCTACGAAGATCGATTATTCAAATTCTTATTTTAATAGAATAATTTCTTGTAATTCAATTAGGCTCAGGTGCAGCATGTAAGTGCATTCCCTCCTTAGCCTTCCAAGTTAACTGCTCCCAGTTCTCATGCCGATAGTAACATTTTCCTAAATATATAATGAATTTTTGTATTAGCATATGTAGTCAGTTCTTAATAGATGTGACTTAGGTGACTATATGTGGGTTCCCGAATTCAAAATCTCCGTTTAAAATATATTTTTATCTCTGTTGTATCAAAGATATGACAGGGATGACGATATGTTTTATACAGAAATTTTGGGTTTAGAAACCCACAATAACGTGACTGACCGTTAGTTTCTGAGACCAAGATCTCCCGTTTATTATATACGGTGATCTCGTTGTATCAAATAAAATGACAGGGATGACGATATGTTTTATACACAGCTTTTGATCAAAAACCAACGGTTAGAAGCAAAATTATAAGTGGTGATACAAGTGGGTCAGAAAATATTTTTTTATTTAATTAAGACGTTACCCTTTTCCTCTAAAAATAATAGTAGTAATAGGATGATAATTTAATAATTTACTACTATTAATTTAATAATAAATAAATAAATGAATACGTAAGTAATAGTTTAAATAAACAAAGTTAAACACTACGAAAACGAATACATTGCATTAGCAATGTTATATGTAAATCCATTACACTAAATGGCAAAGGAAATCACAGCCGCAAATGTTTGTGTTCGACTTCAGATGCAGACAGAACACACATTGACATGCGCTGCAGATCTCAATGAGGTCACGCAAAGATTATTAGAAATGGATAACAAATATTAAACATAAAAAAACAAATCTTATCAACATTTAATTTTAATAATCTTAATTCTTACTAATAACACCAGAGGAACTGCACATGTGTTGCCGGCCTTTAAGGAAACGGTATGCTCGCTTCTTGAAGGTCCCTAAGTCGTATTGGTTTCGAAATACCGCCAGAATACAGAGTACAGATGGATGCTTGTTTGAATATATCGGTAACATCTCAACGGATCTTGATGAAATTTGGCACATATGTAGAAAATAGTGTGGAGGACACATAGGCTACTCATTAATTATTATTTTAACACCGTGCGGACAGAGTCGCGGGCGACAGCTAGTACATAAATTTATTAAAATTAAATGATGTTAGATCAGGTTTGTTGACTGTAAACTGTCAACTGAACTGTTACAATGAATGTGTTTTTTTTACTACGTACTACGTTCGTATACAGTTGATACTTTTAAATGTTTCGCCAGTTTAACGGGCTGTAGCTGGCGAGTGGTGGAAAAGAACATTTAATATTTGTATGTAAATAACAAGATATTTAAAACTTAGGAGCCTTCAAGAAAAGCATACTTTCCTTTAAGCTCAGCATCGCATCTGCAGTTCCTCCGGCGTTGCGGATGTCCATGGGTGTCGGATCAAATAATATAAGGCAATTGTCTGGCCGGTTGCTACCTTTTGCTACAAAAAAGAAAATATATTGCCAACATCAAATGGACTAAATCCGATATTGTATCAAAACATTACAAGGAAGTCATAGACCTATTATTTCTATCCAAACTAAAAACATCATTTTAAAAAAAATATAACAAGAGTAAATCAAAAAGGATAAAACATGACATGTCTTCCAAAACATGTTCTAATAAACTTTGGTCATCTTTTCTATAAAAAAATAAATAAGTTGACATATTTTACCAAAGAATGTTACAATTCATCCCTTGGGTAATCGGCTACGCAAATATGGGTTGTGATAAAAAGTGGACAACTAGAAAGAACACGGCCATTCGAGTTATATTGGAACTTTCAATTTTACCTGCATTTACGATTCACAAAGGATAAGAGGGTTTCACAGTCGAGGACATTTATTTCCTACCCATTTTGAAGAAATTTAACTTCACGCTCACAATGTTATTGGATCGATGGTTAAACCAACGACATGTTTAATTATAGCTTTTTATTTAACAGACTGCTGTACAATATTCAATTCTAAAAGTGAGTTTCTGATGTCAAAATCCCCGTTGAAAACATATTGTTATCTGTTTTATGTAGGACTAGCTTTCGCCCGCGACTTCGCCCGCGCGCGGTATTAAAAAAAATTAGTGACGCTCGCTCCTATTGGTCGCGACGTAATGTTATATAGCCTTAAGCCTCTATAAATGGACTATCCAACAAAAAAAAATCAAATTGGACCAGTAGTTCCCGAGGTTAGCCGCGTTTAAACAAACTCATCTGCTTTATAATATTAGTACATATAATGACAGGAATATATGTTTTACACAGAGATTTTGGCCTCAGAATCTCACAGTCAGTGGGTAGCAAATTTAATTATTTGACTGTTGTGTGATCCGCGCTTAAAGACACTTTCTTGAAGTATTATTAGATTGCTTTCGTCTACATAAATAAGGTCGTCGAATGAGCATTGCTTCTAATATTGGATGGATTCCAAAGGCAGCTTGCACTCATTTTTTTGCGTCAGCTCCCTCATTTATGACTGAATCATTGAATAATATTTTTATTCGTTGTGTTGCAATTTTTTCTTATTTGCTTTTAGTATATTGAATAATTAATTATTATTCTATTGGAATATATCGATATTAGCTTTATATCTTTTATTATTTACCAAAAGAAAGAAATAAATTGTTATTCAAACTATTATAGTAAAATATAATCAGTCTTCTTGCTGTTCTAACTGATTTCATTGGTAGTCAAACTGGACGTTAGTTTACTTTTAACGTTCTACAACTACACTAAGGAACAATGAACAATTAATGCGACACTTAGCGATGGTTTATCCTTTTAAAAAATAGATATTTAAATGGTAAAGAATTTAAGAATAACTTAGACCAAACTTCGTATCATCCCTAGAGTACAAAGCTGGCCCGTCATTAACATACAAAAAAACATAAATCTTTTTATGCGGTTATTTAAGCGTGAAAATATGTAAATACAACGGTCTTGTAGATTATTATTATTCCTGTTTCATCTTTTGTTACATTCTTTCGTTTATAATGAGAAAGGATCAGTAGAAAAGGCTTACTATTACCATGAGTATTTGAATATGTCGGAGAATTGCATTAAACATAAAAATTACGTTAGTCTTTTGTTTTAATCACAAGGTAAATGAAGACAGAGAATATGCGTAAGAAAGGAATGAATTCATACAAAACGGCTGATAAGGATGTATAGACAAGGTTAAGATGATGATGACAATTGAAATACTAGTGGTCGCCCGTGACTTCGTTTGCGCAAAAAAAAACCTGTAATATGCCTCTATAGATCAGCTACATTCTCGTTTAAGTCCCGTCAGATTCGGACTTGTTGTTTCGGAGATAACCCGGAACAAACGCGGCAATGTGGACAGACAGACATACAAAAATTCTAAAATTTTTCGTTATGAATATGTGCACGAAATATGTTTTTTTATGTATACTATTTGACTAGTCATAAAATAACATGTTTGTTATTATCCGATATCGATTTTCATATGCAATAACAATAAATCGAGTATAACGCTAGCCTCTTAGGAAAATTTATTGTTTATTGAAATTTCCGTATATTAAGACGCTTCAAATAAATGTAGATTTAAGATTATAGATCGAAAGCCTAAATTTATTTATTAAAATTACTTAGTAAGTAGTCTATATTTAACATTTATGCCAAATTTAATCCAGATCCATTAAGCTAACAACACGCATCCATACATCCAAACTACATTTATACTATTAGTAAGAAGTGAAAAGTTTGGATGTATGTTTCTTAGAAGATATCTTCAGTACAGCTCAATGGATCTGGCTGAAAGGTATAGATATAAAACACAGTCTAGGAAACATAGGCTACTAATTAATTTTTAATTGCGAGCGAACGAAGTCGCGGGTGATAGCTCGTGCTATATCTCTTGGTTTACGTCATCTTTTGTAGGTTATAATTACGATTGTATAGACCATACCTAAATTTCTTATTACTCGTAGTTTCCATATAAAGTTAGGCGTAAACGATGTCCGATTTCCTCTAGATGCGATAAGGATTTCCCTTAATGGAGATAATATTTCGTCTCTAAGGTTCGGGTCTATTAAGATACTTATCTAGTAAACCGGAGCTTAGCCTTTGAAAAGTTCTTTATGTCTCAAGTTCCTTCCCTTCCTTCCTGTCAGCCATGAGACGCCCACTGCTGGGCACAGGCCTCCCCCAAAGATCGCCACGATGACAGGTCTTGTACCACCTGCATCCAAGACCCTCCCGCAACCTTGACCACGTCATCGGTCCATCTTGCGGGAGGCCTGCCCACGCTGCGTCGACCTGTCCGTGGCCGCCACTCTAGGACTTTGCGGCCACATCGACGTCCATTCAAGTGTCTCAAGTTACTATGTTTTATTATTTAAAATATTTTAATTAAAAAATATTTAATAACCAGCTTATGAAAAAAACTTAATAAATAGCCTTTGTGTTTTTGCAGACAGTATTCTACATTTGTGCCGATTTTTATCGAGATCCGTTCAGCCGTTCTGGAGATACCTTTAAACAAACATCCATCCATCCATCTTCACTTTCGCATTTATAATATTAGTAGACAAGTATAATGCCGAAGAATTTATTTATAAAACTCCATAACAAATGATAAGGCAATTGACATCAAAGCGTTACTTGAAAAAACACTGAATGAAAATCTTACTAATATTATAAATGCGAATGTTAAAATGAATGGAAGGATGGAAGAATGGATGTTTATTTGAAGGTATCTATAGAACAGCTGCATGGATCTTGCAGAAATTTGGTAAGATGTAAAACATAGCCTGGAAGAACACATGTTTACTATGCCTTTGTATCTCTCTTCTCTCAAATTGCATTTACTTTAAATTAATGTATCGCTTAATGAAGACAAATTGTATGAGTATAGGATAATAAACATCAAGATGTCATCTCAAGCTTTGTTTGCGGCTTGAATACACGTCAGAGACGCAATCCTATTTAGCTATATAGAGAATGCAATACTCTGGGCTGTTACGTTAATTATTTCCACAGATGTAATTGATTTTGATTTAGTTATTTATTCAAATATCAAAGAACGCACTTAAAATAAGCACTTGAAATCTCACTCGCCTTAAATTTTATTTATTTGATAAATATTTATATAAAATGTTCTCGAGTATACTAAAGTAAAATAATTTTACGTACAAAAGCTTTTTTTTCAGTTTGAATTAAAAAAAGATAGTTTTAAAATACAGTCAATAGATGGCGCTTTTATTATTTTCTAATACTTTCTGTGCTCAACAAACCCTAGTAAATATTCTGTGCTACTAAAGAATTAAGGTTTTATGGTTACGTTTTTACTTACTTATGTAAAGAGATTAAGTACGTGTTGCCGTAGTAAGAAAATTACCTATATAAACTGCTTGCTTAGTTACCTTTTTACTAGGAGGCGATAAGGAAAGATAAATGGTGTCAATTTAATCTAACGATATCCTGCTCAATATCGTCGGCGCGTCTTTAGAAGTTTTTACATCGTGAACTTAACATTGCTTACTTATCTTTTAAAAAGATTGCCTTTGCAGACAAATTATCTTTTATTATAGATTTTGGATATAATAGTGATTTTAAGATAAGATTGATGGACATCACAGTTAAGAATTTATAAAATAATTAGTCTCCGTTCGCGCGGAATTAAGAAATGAAATTAGTACCCTATGTGTTCTTCCAAGCTGTGTTCTACATTTATGCCAATTTCAGCGAGATCTATGCAGACGTTCTGGAGATACCTTCAAACATACATCCATCCATCCATTCGCATTTATAATATTAGAAAGATTATAAATTAATATAATTAAAAACTGCTACACTTATATTCAAATATGATTCTAATTATTCCAGTTCTAAAATATGACAGATTTAAATTAGATTTTTATTATTTAACAGCTTTAAGATGACCAAAAACTCCTTCAGAAATATTTCTTGGAATAATTAATAATGTTTTGATCAAAGCATTGTCACTCTCAGTAAATTCGTTAACATTCCTTTGTAGAAAATCTCTTTATACATAGAGCTTATTTAATTCATGCCTATAATTTAATACCGCATATATATAATTATACTAGCCATCGCCCGCGACTACGTCCGCGCGGAGATAAAAGAAATTAGTAGTCCATGTGTTCATCCAGACTATGTTATACATCTATGCCAAATTTCAGCGAGATCAGTACAGTCGTTCTCGAAATACTTTCAAACCAACATCCATCCATCCATCTAAACATACGCATTTAAGATATAAGTAAGATATATTAGTGAGAGGATGCATGGGAAGGGAAAATATTTTCTTTCTGTGCGTACTCTCCTCCGTCAATTAAAGGTAGGCAACTCATATGCAATTGCATATGTCTACGGTCAACGGTCACTTCGCTATTTCATTGATTTCGGGCCGCTCGCTCCTTTGCCACCTAATGATAAAAAAATAGTAAATGTTTGTTGATATGTTACTCAAGCGATTGAATTTCACATTACAGGGCTTGTTTCACATTGTACAAGTAAGCTTTCTGCCATCTAAATCTCTGTATAAAACAATATCGTCCCTGTCATTCTGACAACGCATATACATATAGCAATATGTTTTCAACAGACATTGTGGCCTCAGAAACCCACGGTATGTCATGAATACTAAGAATTTATTTGACATTAAAGTCGTTGGGATTTCGCAATTTCAAAATAAACTGTGAATATATTTTGAGAGGAAGATTCATGTATCTGTTTATTAATTTGTTAGTAATCCACTACTTTAATTTGAAATTACGAAATAGTCCCTTTACTTGAACCTGTTTGGTACTATATTTGCCCGAGAGGGAGCTGCCTCGGCAGCTGGCGCAGACGGGGCCGCGGACGAGAGCGAAAGCGTGCCTGTGGTCCCGTCCCGATGCGTTGGAGCAACAGAGGGGTTTAGTGGGTACGCCTCCGCTATGGAGGAGAATCCCACATAACTACCGCGTCCCCCCCGGGGCGCGGAGTATGCATAAAGCATTCCGCTCTGAAAAAAAAATGGTGTTATATTTGAATATTAAAATAAAGATTAACGAAATAAAAATTTATCACTATCAAAAACCCATTGAAAACAATTTGAAATAGCTTTTCACACGGCCATTGTACGCCATCAAATTATACTCGCTCAAAACTCTGTGCACTCAACGGTATTAACAACATTCAATACATAAATATAATCGAAATATCTATTAAAATATTCGCATACACTAAAATAAATTGATGTTTCAACGATAGGTTTTTAGTTAGTCACTAGCTGTAGCCCGCGACTCCGTCCGCGTGGATGTATAAAAAACTTTATTAGTGTAGCCTATGTATATTCGAAACTATGTTCTACATCTGTGCCAAATTTTAACTAAATCCGTTCAGCCGTTTCCGAGATACCTTCCAACAAACATCCATCTATCCATGTAAACTTTCGCATTGATAATATTAGTTAGATTAGTAAGAAGTAATAAACCAAATACCAGTGCTTATGTAGTAGAATGATAAAGTTACTTATACTTTAACGGTCCAGTTGGAAATAAGATTAACGGGAAACCCGAAGGAGCAAAACAATAGCTTGAAATAGTGTTAAGATTTTAAAGCTTACATCGCCGCCCTCGAACCCCGCAACAGCCCTAGGTTGCTGGATACGGGGGGATCCAGCGCCTGAGGCTGAAGGTAGGCCCTCCCCCATAGTGGGACCTGCTTCGGCAGCTGACGCAGGCGAGGTCGCGGACAAAACGCAAGGGTGCCCGTGGCCTAGCCATGTTGCGTAGGAGGTTTAGTGGGTATGCTCCCCATCCGGAAGAGAATCCCACATAACTACCGCGTCCCCCCGGGGTGCTGCATAAAGCATTCCCCTCTGTAAAAAAAAGGTTATATATTATAGCTTAAAGTAGACTTATAACAAGAGAAAAAAATAGGGAACTTTTTTTGCTGCATAACTTGCAGCAAAAATTCTTATTTTATGCTTTTTGAACAACAATTAACTAGTAGAAGCTAGAATTAAATATGTAATTCGAGTATGTCGTAACAGGAAAATTGAATAATTCCAAATTCTTACAAAACGTGTCCCGACAGTAAAACGACCAAATAGAAATTAATTCCTAAAGGAAAAGGATCTTTCTCTAAATTGGTTTTCTCGTTAAAGAAATACAGTAAGATAATAGAGAAGAAAGATTTAAGTTACTGTACATTCACAAACTTCACATTAATAAAATTAAAGGATATTTAACAAACAAAATTGTTCATACTCTAGTGGTTATTACTTCTCCTTTTTCATTTTCCTCTAATTATGTTTTCTTTTATACACTTATCATGTTTTACAATAAATAGAAAATCAAAGAATCCCTAAGATTTCAATTTACTTTTATATATATTTCGAAACATTTTTTGAATATTAAATTAATAAAAATTAGAAATTCCTTTCCGAATAGTAAAGAATAGAGGTGAAAATTTCGAGGGAGGTTCAATTGACTATTCGTTTCAAAAGGTGTCAATAACAACGCCCAAAATAATTCATGGTTCTTTGCTTTTTGTCCGAATCCAACTTAGCTACGGACCAGCGATTGGTTTAAATAGGAGCGAATCCTTTAATGTTTTCGATTAGGAAAGTTATTTAATTATTAATGGATTTTGATAAATTTCAGCTTCACTGAATGAATAGATGCTAAGCAAGTTCTGTATTTAACAGATATTAGTTTCAATGACTTATAAATATATCTTTAAATAGTATATACTAGCTGTCGCTCGTCACTCCGTCTGCGCGGAATAAAAAAAATAATTAACAGCCTATCTTCTTCCAGACTATATTGTATATCTTTGCCAAATTTCAGCGAGATACACCTTCAAACATCAATTCAATCAAAATGTTCGCATTTATAACATTAGTAACATTAGGATTTTGAAAATTTACTACTACACATGGCAGACAAAAAACATTCTATTGCTGATGTCCATGGGCGTCGTTGAACACCTCCGTGTTTCCGCTGCTCGTTTGCCCCCTTCTGTTTTTAAAAAATAAATAAAAAAAAACATGTAAAACTCGTTGGCTATTTAAAAGTTAGATAAATACGATTAACTTTATGAATACGAATGGAATGATACCTGACTAGCTCAAAATGGTTAAGTAGTTTACGCTATGGTAGATCACAATCAAATTGACATATATACAACACCCTTTGAACTATATAAATTATTATGTTAGTAATCATCGCGTTGTTGATATAAACCTATACAGCGTTGTTGCCTTCGTTTCAAAATAAATGACAAAAATTAAGTGTATTCGAATAAATCCATTATGAAACCATTTAAAAGACCGGCCGAAACGATTAATCCTTTATGGCTTGTTAACAATACACCGGATTTGTATTCGTGCTGGGATTATGGAATAATTCTTTTGTTTCGTTTCCATTAATGTTTCTTTTATAACGGAATGCCAAATAAAGGGTGTCACTAAGAGTATTACAGTATATTTCTTTTGCACTTTATTACGAGTCTATTCAAATGGAAATTGCCACAATGATAAGAATGCCTTCCAAACCTAAGATCACTTTATAAATATCTAAAAAAAAAATAGAGTCGGTTGCTCAGTGGTTAAAGCACTTGACTCGCAATCTGCAGGACTTGGATTCGAATCCCGCTATGTACGAATGTGTTTTTCGATTTGCAATTGACATATGTACATTTATCAGACGTTCTTATAAGGAAATATAAGGAAAACATCGTGATGCAACCAGCACGTATCTACGAAAATAAATATATGTGAAGTCAACTAATCCAAAGGCCGGCGTGGTTGACTATTGCCTAGTCATCCCTAACTTGGGGTAGGCTTCGAGCCCCTAAGTGGAATGATGATATATGTAATTAAATGGATGTTAGTAATTGACTTTTGAAGTGTTTGACGACGAAAGGATGTTTGTTAGAATATATCTTTAGAACTCGATCAAACTTGGCATAGGTGCAAAACATAGACTGGAAAAACACATAGGTTAAATTAAGTTTTTTTTTTAATTTCTTGCGAACCTCGGTCGGAGTCGGTTGGTATAGAATATATTCTAAAAAGGCCAATCTCTATTGTAATAAAGGCAGAATATAAAGTACGTTAAGAAAATAATATTATATTCTAGGAAAAATTAAAAATTTGCCGACAATTGTTTTTGCTCGAGCACAAAGGAATGAGCGGAACAGAAAACACGACGTGATATTTTATTTTTCATCGTAGACAACGCGCGGAGGAGTTGATAAATAAATATTTCACATTCCGTAAAAATATCCTTTAAAGTTTCTTTGATCCTAATGCATAAATAATAAAGGTAACTAACATACACTACTACAATGTAAAGAAAACAAAAATCTAATAAGTAACGATAAAAAAGCGTACTATACTTTTTGACACTAAAAGTAAATTTGAGAACTGCAAAAACAGGGCTCTAGCATATGAACGTTTTAGCAAATTGTTAGTTTAGTATCTATTCTTGTTCTTTGTCGCTGCAGTCTTTTCAGACTGATCGTGGTCATCAAGTATCAGCGACCCGCTTCACGAGGCGCCGGCATTCCTTCCTATGCGGTGTCTTTTAGTATATTGATGTAGGACCTTTTTAGTATATGGGCTCCCTTCCCCGTGGTCTGGTTCCCATCACTTTCCTTGCAGCAACAAGCGCTCGATAAACTCATTACGTCTACAGACGTGACTAAAATGTGAGTAATATCGATTGTGTTAGAATTTAATTAGTTATTTAACTACAAAGTTTTTGCACTCTGTGTGATGTCAATTAAGGTACTAATTAGTTCCGAAACTTGTTAATTGGTGATAAATTATTTAAGTCAAATAATGTACTTACGTTGGTAGTCGTATTTAATTTCTAATCAATATGCCATTATCATCATCAGCTCACTATACGTCCCCACCGAGGGGCTCGGAGCCAACCCTAAGTTAAAGGTGATTAGGCCATAGTCAACCACGCTGGCCAAGTGCGGGTTGGTTGACTTCACACATATCTTTGAATTTCGTCTCAGATATGTGCAGATTGCATCAAAATGTTTTCCTTCGCCGTAAGAACTTCGGATAAATGTACATATTTAAATCGGAAATCGAAAAACACATTGGTACATGGCGGGATTCGAACCCAGGACCTGTAGATTGCAAGTCAAGAGCGACAGCGTCGGTGGCTCAGGCGTCAAGCACTTTACTTGCAATATTTATAGTAAATCTATCAACATGTTATCGACAAGGTTTAAGAGGCTTTAGGGGTTTGCACACTTAAATAATACTGCAATCCGCACTAGACGTGGTTGACTAAAGTCTAATTTCTAACTTTGGATGACTCTAGCTCTTTGGCAGGGAAGTGTATGACACAATTGATACTGTACATAAATTAAGAATTAAAATATACGTATGTGTTGTGTAGTGTACTGGTGAAGGTGATAAATTAACACAAAATCAAATTTCTGGCTTTAATAAGGTAATGACGTGAGTTATTAGCCGCGTAGTATTATCAATGAACAAATTATTCACGTAACAACGAGATTCTACTGTTCGATGGAACGGCAATTATTTATTGATTACATTTCAACGGCGCGGCGCCAATTATTTGAAGCTGTAGACATGAAAATTAGTTATAAAGAGAAATGGGCATATTCAAATGCCATCAATTTGAATTGAGCGTCGGTAGCTCAGGGGTAAAGCATTTGACTTGTAATCTACAGATCCTGGGTTCGAATCTCACCATGCCTTAATTTTATTGATTCATTGATTTACATAGGTGCTTTTACCCGATGTCCTTATTGTGAAGGACAATATCGTGATACAACCTGTACATATGTACGAATAAATTCAAAGATTGACTATGGCCTAGTCACCCCAAACCTTAGGGTACAGAGCCCCTCAGTGGGGAAGTATAGTGACCTGATGGATGATGATATGTATTGACTTAATTCATACACAAAACAAACCATATTTGCCAACATTACAACAAAAAGTAAACAAGGATATTTTCAATGTCGCCAACGCAACGATAATTAAAACAAAGTAAAACTTCGCTACCGTCAATTTGTAAACATTATCTCATCTCCTCTGAAATACTCGAGTTTGTAAAAGGTTAAAAAGAAAGTTCAAGTTTAATACTCTTGTTTCTTTTTAAAAGTAAAATTATGAATAAATGTTTCGTTTTATCCTACAATTAAATTAGGGTTGTACAATAGTTGTTTTTGATTTATATAGAATATTTTAACGTTGAATAAAAAGAAAAAAATCATAGATAAAATATGAATGGTACATAAATGATTGATTAATTTTGTACATATTTGTGTACATATTGATTAAATTGTTTGTTTTTTATATCTAACTATATTAAATTATATATTTAGGTCTACATGAATAAACCAGTAGGTTACTGGTTTATCTTCTTCTTCTTGAGGTGCCTCTCCGAATAACGGAGGTTGGCGATCAGTACTCCATATTTTCTCTTGTCTCTTGCGAAGCGAAATTGTTGGGCGGCACTCGCAACGCCTGTCCACTCTCGGATGATGCGCGACCAACACTACTTGTATCGGGAACTTTTCCCATCAAGATGAGTTGAATCAGATTGTATCTGTCGTTCCTGAGCACGTGGCTGAGGTAAGATACTTTTTTCATCTTGACGGTCTGCAAAAGTTCCCGTTTTTGATTGACCCGTCGTAGAACCTCTTTGTTTGATACTTTGCGAGTCCAGCTTATGGCGAACATCCCCCAATAGACCCACATCTCGAACGCTTTAATACGTTCCTGGTTTATACTGAGCGATTAAACATTAAGACCGATTAACATTAAATCGACTTTAGTGTTAAAATGAAAATTTAAAAATAAATTATTAATTGTATTTAGTACTTTATGACCGAAATTATAGTAACATTGTGCGATAAATGAAATATATTCGGACCTCATACGACCCTCTTCTGTTACCTAATGTGACACTTTGTACTAAGTGTAACATTCCCTCGTATTTATTTCTTGACGTTTTCGTGTGAAGTGTTCTAAAGAGAAACTCTAGAGCTTTACTGCACTATGAACGACCTCATGGAAGTCGAGTGAACATTTTGAACTCACATTACGGATACTACGTTAATCCTATACTGTTTTCACAATTTTTCTCAATTAAAATAAATAGATCGGTAAATCCCGTAATTTCATAATTATAGATTACAAAAGTTTATTATAATATTATTAAGAGGAAAGGTTTGATTGTTTCTATTGAATAGGCGCCGAAAGAACTGTATCGATTTGAAAAATTCTTTCACTGTTGGAAAGCTACACTATCCCTGGATGAATAAGTTATATTTTTTACTAGCTGTCGCCCGCGATTCCATCCGCGGGGAATTAAAAAAACTTTATTATTAGCCTATGTGTTCTTCTAGGCTATGTTCTATATGTATGCCAAATTCCAGCGAGATCCGTTCCGGAGATAGCTTCAAAGAAACATCCATCCATCCATTTACATTTATAATATTAGTAAGTTTCTTTAATTCCGCGCGTACAAAGTCGCGGCCAACTGCTGGTTTTGTATAAATAAATTAACAGATTATTTGAGATTTATTCATATTTCTTGTAACCATTCCAACTTAACTCTACGCTTGTGCTAATAAATGTTTTACGATAGCAGTGTGAATACATGTATCTTGAAAGAATAGGCTCAAGACTGTTAATATTTTCATTTTTTTTTATATCATAAGGTGGCAAACGAGCGAGGTGCCACCCGAAATTACTGAAATAGCAAGGAGACTGTTGCCCATAGACATACGCAATTGCATACGCATTGCCTACCTTTAATCGAAAGCCTTTACCTTTAATGCTCAGAAAGAAAAATTTCTTGGACAAATATTTTTCGGAATATTTTTTCAATTTAGCTTGTTAGAGTATTGTTTCAATGCACGCTGTCTGTCAGTTATACCAAAATAACTTGTTCGCAGTTTTCACTGTGTCGTTTTGCTTTAAATTTCAAATTGGAAGTTGAATATTTCATGACGTCAGCTTTCTGAAAACTTTCTTGCATACAAACTTTAAATGCATGCGACACATATAAATGATATCAACTTCCATCACAATAATGCTCTTAAAAATATTTAGTAAGGACAAATTTTAACACATTTATCAAAACTTTTAAAATAGTTTTTAAAAAATCGTCTTATTTTTTCTTATTCTGGTTATTTCACTTTTTAATAATGTACGCCAAGATTCGATCGACGAAAATTTGTCATCCCTTTCATTCTCCTTGAAAAAATAGAGATAGCATCATATTTTTGTACAAGTTCTGTTGCAGAAACTAACCGTTACGATGTACTTGACGGAACGCTCATGTCAACGACCTGAATTCTGACAGTCTTTGCGACTCAAACGGTTTACCAACAAAAGGCTCGTAGGACAATGACTGACAATGGGAAGGCACATTCTCACGTTAATCGCACAACTGACTCATGGCATAATGAGGAAAACATGAGAACTCTATCTTTTGAACCGACAACACTGCGTACAAATGAATGAAAAATTAGTGAAAAATAAAAGCGAAACTCAGTCATAATTAATTTCTTTACGTCGTCGCTAAATCATTTTTCGATTTTTTCGAACATATATCTATAACAATAAAGAATTTATGTATAAACTATTTATTAATCAATTCCAAATATGAAAATTGGTTTAAAAAGCTCCCAATAGATGGCGCTATCCATTAAAGTCTCACTCCATATTTTTTAAATCAATGTTAGGTATATATAATAAAAGAAGATGAAGGAGACGAATGAGATTTATACATACGTTATGGCAGTGGAAACCCACGGCAAATATTTTTAAAATAAAATCAACACTAGTTATTACTGTGTTAAAATAAAATATACATAAAGAACCGTATATCTCGGCAGTAAATTTTCCAATAATTCACCGCATAACGGGTAATCCTAAGAAACTAATAAATTTATCACCCCTCGTAACTTTCTACGATAGATTTCGATCAGTGTACGAAAGGCGATTCATATTTTTAAAATAATTGTATTGATTTTCTTAAAATATCTTTTTCATTTTCTACATTCTATTGCTAGACGAGAATATAAAATAACATTACGAACTAAAGAATACTAGTAAAAATACACCTATAGCGTTGTAAAACTACTATTGTTCTCGTTGTATATGTCACAGACCGACTATGAACTTCGGTAGTTAATAATCTGACTAGAAACGATACATTATACTGTTAGACAATTTAAATGACAAATTATTAATTTGTTAACAAGATTTTAGGCTTGTTTTACGTAAAATATGTATTAAAGTTTATGGTTTACACATTCGTTATTCTTATTAATATTATAAATGCGAAAATTTGGATAGATGGAAGGATGTTAGAAGATATCTCCTGAACGGTTCAATGGATGTCGCTGACATTTAGTACAGATATAGAACGTAGTCTGGAAGAACACTTAGGATTAGTTCTTTTCAATTATCGAGTACGCAGTCGGAGGACAGCTAGTTTTTTTATTTTATAAAATAGCATCTTTAAAAATCTGTATTACAGAAAAATTAACAATTGTATGTTTCTCATGATTCGTCAACTATGAAGTCAAGTTCAATAAAAATCTGCCAATATTCAATGAAACCAAGTCGGATTACAATTTAATAATTCGAAATTTATCAGTAACATACATTTCTTCGATAGCGATTCTTGAATCTCACGTTTCAAGTCACCTTTGAACATAATATTGCATTGTACAAACGGTTTTACCAGCTTGGATTATATTTTATATTTGAACATTTGTAAAACATTTCCAACTGGATATGAAATAAAGCCATTGAGCTCAGCATTCAGTAATTTATTTCTTTTACCTTTTGTATTCAGAAATGACACTATGAGATGAATTTAAACTATCATGACAATCACATTTTACAAAACGTTGAAAGCTTTGAACAATTTTGACTTTAAAGGAAAATGACGCTTTTATATCGATTCTAATAAAGCCTTCAACGAATTAATGTGTGTGTTTTGAGTGAAATTGATCTTGTTTATAAGTTTTGTTAGTCTAAGTTATGTATGTTTGTTGTAAATGTAGTCAGTCTGTGGAAGGCTCCACTGAAAATCAGCCTTATGCTTAATGTTAACCATTTTAGTATATATTTATTTCCTACATATAACCTTGTGTAATTCGTGAATGTATAATGTAATCTTCTTTCTTTCAAATCCAATATTCTGTTCTAAATTAAAAAAAAATGTTTATGACATAAGAATATTCTATTTTTGATTAAAAGATAAGGAATTTGCTTTTCTATAGGTACTTATAGTTGAACTAACTTTAAACCCTTTTCGTTAATTGCAATTCAAAGGCAATTATAAATTTCATCAGATAACTGACGGGTATTTTCGATATCCTATACAGTTTGGGGAATAACGTAAAGATCGCACCCAGTTATTTGTTTCGGAACTCACTAATTGCCTATAAATAAATTCCTTATATTAATAACAGTTGGGAACGAAGATATTAAAAGGGTGAGAGTTTAATTATGTAACTAAATTCAAAGCATTATTATATTTAGTTTACTAGCTGTCGCCTGTGACTCCGTCCGCGCGGAATAAAAATAAGTAGCCTATGTGTTCTTCCAAACTATATTGTACATCTGTACCTTTAAAATCCTTTGAGCCGTTCTGGAGATACCTTCTTACAAACATCCATCCATTTAAACTTTTACATTTATTATATTAGTAATGTTTGTTAGTAAGAAATCAGTATTAACTATTTTTTAAGATTATTTTTTATTTAGTGAACCTGCCCATAGATAAAATGTATTCGGAAGCGAATCTATAATAAATATTAAAAAGGTATTGAACTGATACGTGATAATGACGTCACCAATCAAAAGTTTTTGTCAGTTCAGTTGAAGTTCATTATAAAGTCGCTACCACTTTACCTAGGGGGTAAATTAGACCATAACTCATAATCTCTATATCTCTAACTAAAAAAAAGTGTATAACATTTTCGCTTTCCGTTTTGTTACAATGGTTTAAAAAGGTTATCAAGCAATATTATCAGTGACTATCAGCTGAACGTCTAACACAGAGAGGTATAGAGTGAGACAAATAACAGCAATCTCTGGTAACGATGTCCTCGCGGCTTGCTTGTTACTTCTTGACTTTCTACAAATGTCTCTTGGTCTGCATTCAGTGCTGTATACAACCTATTATATTTGAATCTCTATGGGTTTATAGAACGTTGCTATTTAAGATTTCAGTTTTATCGTGTATTTGCGCTACGTAAAAATATTGTCTGCATGTTTTGTACGAATTTACAATTTTGTTGAAAACAACAGATAATATTTTCAGTTATGTTTTGCCTTCTAAATATAATGTAAACGCCGTTGAATATTGACCGTAAATGTTAATTTTTTCCTTTTTAATATGATACTATATTTCTTAATTTAACGTTTAGATTATAGATACAAGATTTAACTCTTATTGTGTATAGTTTTAAAGTTTTAACGGTTCTATTTATATAATTTGTTTTACATGTTTTTTTTAATTTGACATGTTGTTTTTAGCCTTTTAGTAAAATTAAAAGTTTTTAACAAATTGTATATAGCATTTAAGAGTTTAACAGTTTTAACCTAGAACTAGTTATAAGATTGATTGTATATAAAGTTTTTGCATATTTTTATAATAAAGAAATAAAGAGAAACCCGCATCCCAGGTCCCTGACCCACACATGTTGGGGGAAAGAGAAGGCGGCTGAGAGCAGCCAAAAAAATATATCAGAAATAATCCTAGATGGAAACTATACAAAGGGGTTAGAATTTTAGAAAACAAACATTATTTACAAATAGTTCGGTTCTTCAGATAAACGTATTTTCGTTAAATTGATAAGGGAATTGAAAACAGCCGAGTGGGACGGCGGAGAGCGGATGCACTCTGCTGCGATGCATTCAACCCTATCAAAATACGACTTTGTCGCAATATGCTGATGTGAAGATAAGTAATTCTATATTAAACAAACATATCTTAGTATATTTTTCTTCACTAGATAAAGGATCAAAAGTTGTGTATAATTACTGTGTATAAGAACAAAGAACTTGGTCAGAGCGCTATGAAAAAAACATCTATGTTACTACCGTATAAATAAGCTATATCCCTTTAAAAGTATCTTCAAATCGGTCTAGTCGTGTCGGAGATTACTAGGAACGAACACAGACTTGGAAAGACATACAAAATTTCGACATACTTCTTACTTCTTATTAATATTATAAATGCTAATGTTTGTATTTTTGAATGTTTGTCACACGGTATCTCCGGAACAGCTCAACAGATCTTGATGAAATTTGGCACAGATGTAGGACATAGTCTGAAAAAACACATAGGCTTTATATATATAATTGAAATAGCGGAATCGGCTCCAACGATTTTCATAAAATTTAGTATATAGGGAGTTACGGGGGCGATAAATCGATCTAGCTAGGAATAATTTTTAGAAAATGTCATTTTATTCGTGTTTTATCGATAATCAACTTAAACGTAAACTTAACTTTTTCTATCGGTAACATCGAAAAATATTATTCATATTTCATCATTTTATTAGTAATTCGTACTTAAATATAATATCCAAAAAACACAAAAAAAAATAACAGGTAATAGGAATAAAAGGAAACGAGTTTGACATTACTTGCGTATTTCAAATGAATGTACTACTAAATTCTATTTGAAAACAAATTTGTATGTAAATCAAGTTACTGCATCGGATTCTATTTATAATATTCATGCAGTTGAAAATGAAAGCTGAATAATTTAATTCACGAATAAAATTATATAAACGTATTTAATTTTGCGTACGAATCCCCATATAGAACATTAAATGATGAACAAGCAGACAGACAAACGTTAAAAAAATAGAATGTTGAGATTTTATGAGAAAGCTATACTAAGTGTGTATGTTATTGTTAAACTTGTCTTAGTGTGACAGTTAGAATAAGACAACTATTGCCCGCATCTGAGAGAGTCCCTGGGAATATCTCTAAATACAGTTAGGAAGAAAATCAGAAAATGTGGCAGTATCTTACACTAGCCTTACATGTCGACGTTTGTGTCCCCTCACTATTAACTTCTGACACTGGACTATGTAACGAAAGAACGTATTCGCGCATAAGGATTCTAACTAATAATATCTTAAAATACTTATCAATAAAATTGGAGTGTCTGTATGTAACATAAAAAAACCGCAAGGCCTTTTATGTTCCGGTGCAGAGTAACCGGAACTGCTAGGCCGATTTGAACGGGAACAGGACTTGGACGGGAATGTAGCTGATGAATTTTCTAATTCTGCACAGATGCATTTGAGGGCGACCTCTAGTCTACAATAAAGCTATGAAAATGATATATCGTATGTAATTTGCATGTTTTAGTAATGACATCAATGTGTCTAGAATTAAGTTAGGCTCAGACATTACTGATATACATAACTTGACGTGACGCATGTTCCCAATCACATTAGCGCCGCCTCAGACTAAGCTTAGTTACGATATTAAAGTTCTTGTTGTAGACGGCATCTAAATCAATTTATAAGCCACAATCAATACCCAAACTTCATAGAATTATCCGATAAATATCTGCCTTGTGAAAAATATAACTAGCGCAACATCAACTAAAAACTTGTTATAAATGTCAATCGATGAGGATAACTCATCATCAGCTCACTATACGGCCCCACTGAGGAGCTCGGAGCCTACCCTAAGTTAGGGGTGACTAGGCCATAGTCAGCCAACGTCCAATGAGGGTTGGTTGTTTTCAAAAATATTTTCGATTTTCTTCTTAGATTTGTGCAGGTTGCATCACGATGTTTTCCTTCATCGTAAGAACGTCCTATAAATGTACATATGTAAATCGAAAATTGAAACACATATTGGTACATGGCGGGATTCGAACTCAGGACCTACAGATTGCAAGTCAAGCACATTAACCATTGAGCCACCGACGCTCTCAATTAAATTATGGCAATCGAATTTACTAGATCAATCTTCCGTCTTTAGTGAGACTGCAACCAAAAATTTTACACTTGCTCATGATACCATTGATGCAGGCTTTGAATTCAGTATTTAGCCATTTGCTAAAACAAAAGACAATCCTTAAAATGTTCATTAAACTTGGAACACAATATAGTAGTAAAACTCATCAACAATCTGTCCGTCACAATGTAGATGTCGTTTACAAGGAAGTTAATCAAGAACCGTTATACACTAACTCCGAAATCCAATCTCAATACAGAGCAAGATTAAAGGCGACCGCTGTGCGGTACTGGCAACTGACAATGCCATGTATCTGTTATTGCTTTTCAATCAGTACGACGATACGCTTTCAAGGTCATTAATATTCTTCTACGATGTCTAAATCAAAATGAACGATTGAAAAATGTACCATACTCCTATTTAATATTTCTTTCATTCTATTGGATTGTGGTGACGAAAATTTAATATAAAAAAATACAATGTTGTCATGCTTCTTATTTTAATAATCATCGTTTCCTTTTCCTTGGATAAGTCGGGGTATGTGTGGTACATACATCATCATCTTCCATACATCTTTGAGATTTCTCTTAATGATTTGAGTTCCATCAATCAAGTTTAGGTAAGGCCGATGTCGTCGCTCCATAATTGCCCACTTTATCTCTTGAAGTATTTGACAAAAAAAAGTTTGCTTTCGCGTCGTAATTGTGTTATAATTGAGGTAAAGATCAATTGAGGTCGTATTTAATTTAATAAATGCATAAACCTTACGCACTATAATACCATGATTTGATATACATACGACATGAGTTTACATTGTTTATAATGAATTTTCCTAATATTTTACAAAGTATAAAGTTTAGTTTTCCTGTTTTCGTAGACAGTTTTCAATGATTTTTTTTATACCGATTCAAAAAAATAATAATTAGATTGTACCAAGACGAGAACTATGGAGAACTGATCGCCAACCTTCGCTAGTCGGAGAGGCACCTCAAGAAGAAGAAGACGAGTAGTTAATAAGGCTCAATATATGAAAGGTAAGCGGTCAATTCACCAACACACTTTTATAATTGTTACATTTATCAATGATATAACACAACGCCCACTTACAATAATGCTTATGGTATGCGAACTTGGGAGTATCTCCTGCCGCAGCTGCTTAACGATCTGGAAAGCGCCTTGTTTGACCGAATCGTTAAAAAACTAGCAAAATGTAAAAGTATCTTAAAATCGACACCTTTAAATAAATAATTTATGTTTATTACAACTTGGAAATCAACTGTTTTATCTATTTATTTACTTATTTATATTTTGTTTCTTGCTTTTTTGTCTTTCTGTTACGGTCTGTAAATCGTTTAATCTCTTTTCTTATGTTTAATATATTGCGAAATTGTTAATGACGTCTGTATTTCTTAATTTGCTGATCTTATAAATTAATAAGTGACCAATAAGTACAATTAAACTATAATTATAGATATTATATTTGTTATGTAAAGTTTTTGTATAATAAAATTAAAAAAAAACATATAAAGGTCAAAATTTACATTGAAAATTTAATTATATTTACCGTTTTTGATTAATTGTTAGTGTATATAAAAATAAACGTTCGCAAAATAACGAAATATTTTCCAATTATAAAGCTCAAAAAGTATCTGATCAAATAAAAAGTTACAATCTAATGGAGGATGGATTTGTTAAAAAAATTCTCGAAACAGCAACTCTGATTTGCATACAAATATATTTTGAATAGAATTTGTCTGTACATTCATTACAAACTTTTAAATTTAAGCCCAGTGGCCCAGTTTTTACACCAAGTCAGTTGTCAATAAAAATCAAAAAAGAGGAGCATCGGTGGCTCAGTGGTCAAGCACTTGACTTGCAATCTGCAGGTCCTGGGTTCGAATCCCTCCATGTACCAATGTATTTTTCGATTTCCGATTTACATATGTACATTTATCAGACGTTCTTACGGTGAAGGAAAACATCGTGATGCAACCTGCACATATCTGAGAAGAAATTCAAAGATATGTATGAAGTCAACCAACACGCACTTGGCCAGCGTGGTTGAGTATGGCCTAGTGAACCATAACTTAGGGTAGGCTCCGAGCCCCTACGCGGGGACGTATAGTGAGCTGATGATGTCAGTTGTCAATAAAAATCGCGGACTTTGAGTTTGGATCCAATTCAAAATAGACGATGCAATATTAGTTTCAATGATTTAAGATGTCTTGTATACGAAAGACGAAAGAAAGTTAACTTATATATACTGATCTTTGTTAAAAAGATTCCTTTTTATATGAAAATTAATCCTTTGCTATAGTATATCTTTTTTACAACTCCGTAACTCAATGTAGCAAGCCAAGCCAGTTAATAGCTCCCAAGAGAGACGTCTCTGTCTCTATTTCGTACAATGAATCTGCAGACTGTTCTCACGATTTTGTAATTTTTGTTAGTTCTTATGTTGTTTTAAAACATTAAATGAGTTTCCTTAACAAGTTGGTAATCTATTTATATAAACAAAATGGGATTGTGTTTTAAATAATGAGATAACCGTTTTTTTCTACATATATGTGGTACATACACCAAAATATATTTTTTTACAATTTAAGTCTGTCTATCTGTTTCTTCCGGCTAATCTTTGAAATAGCTGAACCGATTTTGTCGGGGGCTTTATTGGTATTTAGCTGATTTAATAAGAAGTAACTTACGCTACGTTTATTTCAGAAAAATAGAGTAATATTGCTATTTCCAAGTGCTGCCCAGCACGGCGCGCAGCTCAAAGACAGTATTTCACGCGGACGAAGACGCGGGCACAGCTAGTCACAAAGAAAACTAAATGAATGTATTCTGTTAGGGTACTATTTAACATCTGTATGATGTTTCTGATTGGATAACCTAATTTAAGAAATTTTCGGAAAATGTAAGAAACTTTACCATAACTTTTGAATGCGCTAATTTAAATGCGAGCTTAAAATAATTATTACTTCAAAATATTGGATTGCGTAAATGCAAATACTTATTAAATTTGCTCTAGAATTTATCGTGAATAATTTCATCTGCTTAATTATTAAGATAGCAAATTTAGTCAATTTAAAAATCATCAATAAACCGTAAAAAAAACTGTATACATAAAAATATACGTGCATTAAAATCAGAACAGTATGTCAGATAAGCTTCATAATAAACATTTTAAGTTTTTTTTTCATTAAACATTTTCCACAGGTAAAATGTCGTGCTATTTATTCGTTCGTAATATATTTCACCGACGACGCCACAATGAAATCAGTGCGAATGAAAATTGCCACAAAAAGGATTGGAATATATCCCCAGTGAATTATTTTATCGGAAATTTACGTTTCACGCTTCATTTGTTTCAAAGGTAAAGTTAACTATGTTACTAGGTGTTGCTACTAACAAAGTTCGGCTTGCGAGGGGTGTTTGGACCAATTCAATCCCCAGAATCAATAAAAATAATGGGATTTTTTTCAAAGATCAATTAAGCTGATAAATCGGTTAAGGGGTATACAGCTGGAGGTAGCTTCAAAATGTCTGCTCGGATGTTGCTGAAATTTGGCATAGATGTAGAACACAGTCTGAAAGAACATATCGGCTACTAATTAAGTTTTTTGTTTCTTACAATAAAATATATTTAAATAAAAGAAGAAAGAGATAAAGATCGAAAGGCCAAAGCAGCATACCTCGGGACCCCGATTGGCCGCCGACCCATCGGTCGGCCCAGATAACGCTGGTGAGACGCCGTACAGCTGGAGCTGCGGGAGCTACAAGCGATGGACTGGCAGGAGAAGGCGCAAGACAGACGACTTTGGCGATCTCTTGTGTCGGAGGCCAAGACCCACTTTGGGTCGATGCGCCAGCATAGTAGGAGTAGTAGTAGTAGTAAAAGAAGAAATCAGAACTATATTCAGAATGATGAATTCAATTTTAAAATTGTCTCCTAAGAATACAATATTTAAATAATACTGTAAGGTTTCATTCGAAGCTGCTACCACTCAATTTCCTTCAATTTAAACATGGAAGAAAATTACTTTGGAAAAGTGAATTGTAAGGAAAATGGAACATAGAAATTAAAAACTAAGTAACATTATTATACAAGGGTCGTATTAGGTTTCCACTATATAAAAGTATACTGACTTGTATATAAAACTAGCTGTCGATCGTGACTCTGTTCGCGCAGAATAAAAAAAAACTATTAGTAGCCTATATTTTCTTCATCTATATGTTCTACATCTATTCCAAATTTCAGCCGTATCAATTCAGCCGTTCTGGAGATATCTTCAAACATATATCCATACATCCATCTTAACATTCGCATTTATAATATTAGTAAGATATTAATATATTTTATATCATCTTTGAAAAAATGTTTACATGGATGGATGTTTTTTTGAAGGTATGTCCAACGACAGAACGGATTTCGACGAAATTTGGTATAAATATAGAACATAGTCTGGAAGAAAATATAGGCTATTAATTATGTTTTTTTTTGTCCCGTGCGGACGGAATCGCGGGCGACAGCTAGTATTATAATAGAAATACATTCAATTGGAATTCATTCATTATTGTTATTTTTCTATTTGCTTTTCAATCTTTGTATCTTTATCCGATTGAGTTCAAATATTTTTCTTTCTTAAAGGACATTATCTCTTTTATTACGACATAAACCGTAGCTAAAACTAAAATCTGAATATGCTGAGTTTCTTTAAAATTCTTTGCTTACCGTCGTCATTATCATTTCAAAGCATACGACAGTTCCCTCTTTCATTCAGGACTTAAGTTATATTCACACGAAGTTGGAACAGTGTGGCAGAGCAGTTGACAATACAGTATTACAATTGTTTAAACGCTTGACTTATTTTTAAAAAGAACATTTCTTGGCTCACTATGGGTTCCTACTAAAGTGTATTGACTTTTATCGACACATATTGTTGTCTTCTTTTTTTCAAAGAGAATGTTAAGGACGACAATATGTATAAGAGTATCGTTGCTATCGAATTCCACGGTCAGCGTGTACGATCAAATAATAGGTGTACTGTTTAGTCGTACTATTCTGTCATACTCTGCTGTTCTCGTGTGAAACTCGCATTACCAGAGCAATATCTCAAACCAGAACGACTGCGGTATCAGTTTCGGTACAAGATAATACTCGTCCACGCTTTCCGCTTGTTTTGTGCTCTGTGACATAGATATTTGAATTTCAAATTCGTAATGTCATCGCTCTGAATACTGTCTTATAAGCGTGCGTTTCCACTGCCGAAATACTAATACAAAAATCGTCATCCCATTTATTCCTTTGGAAAATATTGTAGAAGACCATGGTTACAAAATTATTATTTAATATACATCTTAGTAAAACGAATATTAGATAGTTATTTCCTACATCATTAAGATTAGGTATTATGCGAATATTTAACATAATATATCCAATAATTACTCTTAAGAAAAAAGAATATTATTAAGAGTATATTTTACTGTTTTTAGAACTACGCAGTAGTAATAAGCTGGCTCAAATTACTACTTCACACAGTACTAATATAGTTCTTAGGGCGCTGGATACGGGGGGAACGAGTGCCTAAGGCTGAAGGCCCTCCCCCATAGTGGGAGCTGCTTCGGCAGCTGACACAGACGAGGTCGCGGACGAAAGCGCAAGCGTGCCCGTGGCCTCGCCATAATGCGTAGGAGGAACAGAAAAAAAATGTACTAATTTAGTTGTTATCTTTTAATTTAAATTTGTAATCCATTTACACAAGTATTAAGTAATCGATATTGAAAATGGCAATAGTTTTTTTGTAACTAAGTTACACTGCCTTGAAGAGGCATTTACAATTTAACCGGACTTGAGGTGGCAGGGCGCAGATGGCGCTTAGCCTAAACTTCGAGTCAATTACTTAGATTTAAGCCTGGCTTTTATGTCATTGTTTTTTTTTTGTAAAGACTAGGGTTCAAACGAGTTGTCCACAGTTCTAATTATGTGTGTGTTTTATTTTCAAATATGAATCTTCATTTTTAAAGAGTTATTTAAACTCAAAGGGAACGTTTGAATGTTTTTACTGAACGGAGCGCATCCAGTCGGCGCCATTAAGCTTTTATTGTGCGATTTATAACAGGTTTTGTATTGTAGAGAGGATTACGGGAAATATTATACGCTTGTACATTTTGCCTTTTTTATAATTTCAGTCATTATTTTCACATTGTACTAAAGGCTTTCATTTTATAATCTCTTTATGGTAATGTATTTTGTATCGTTTTTTTTGTGTTACCTTTCATTAGGATTACATCTATGATATAGAAGCTTTCATGTATCAATCCTACGTCACACGAGCGCTTAGAATAACATATAAATGTGTTATTGGTTATTTCAACTTTAGATCTTTACTTTCCAATGGAGCAATGTATGTACTACTAACTGTCACCTCCAACTTTGTCGGCTAGGAATTAAAAAAAAAACTTAGTAGGTAGTCTATTTGTGCTTCCAGATTATGTTCTACAAATATCCCAAATTCCATTAAGATCCGTTGAGGTTTTTAGAGAAATTGGTTGATTTAATGAGACTTTTAAGTAATAAGAGAAAAAAGTTTACACTACAATTTTAATATTTTAGAAGTTTAGCTTAAAAGTAGAGTTCTCGTTGTTTACAAACTTTATGTATCAGTTGGATTGTTACACGTCCTTAACATTGAAGCTATTCGGTCCATGTTTCTACGCGGGTACCGATGTCCAATGTAAACACATGGCTATCACAACTCCAATTTATTCTCAACTACCCTCAGCGGGTATTCAACGCGAAGAATAAATTACTGTTCATTGTTAGATGAACGCAACCACAAAGCGAGTTCATTTGAATGCAAAAGGCCGACCGAGCGCTTTCTGTTTGTGCGAGGCAAATTGGTTACGACATATCGGGGATTCATTGTCGTTATCATGACCTCGCTGATTTAATATAGTCTGCGAAACGTAAGGTGAGCGAAGCACAGTACAGAGAAATAATACAGGAATCCAAAAATCAGGAGCGAATACAAGGAAGAGTTCAAGAGAGATTTGATTCGTTTTACCGAATCATTTAACAGTTGGGCCTAAAGTGCAAAATCAAACTAAACTTGATGTAAGTATTTCATACTAATCTGCATTCCATTTTCGCTTCGTATTCGTGTCTCTCTCCTTACATTTCGCTTTTATTCCTGTTTGGTTTCGCAGCAGAGTTCCAAAAACCTGAGACGTTGTGTCTATTACTTACTGAAACTTGAGCATCGTGGATTTACCGTAGGTTTCTCAGACCTAATTCTCAGTTTAAAACATATTGTTTTCTTTTTTTTTTCAAAAAAAAACAGGGATGATATGTTTTAAACAGAGATTTAACTCTTTGAAACCCACTGCTAAATAAATAAAAATATTATCAATTTCATGATACGAGCAGAAATAACATTTTAAAAAGCTTACTTTTTTTAATAATCCGAGGAAACATTCATTACGGTTTTTATTTGATATTTTAATAATATAATACATTTCGTTTTCCAAATCATTAGCGAGTTAGTATTCAATAAGGCGAAGTTAAATTCTATTTTAGGAAAACGAATAGTAGATATTAAAATTATAGAAACCTGAAAATAGTAAATGTCAAAATTGTGCTTTGCGTTTGTTATGAAGAAGGGAACGAGGGTATTCTGTTGGATCTGCTTTAAAATATATTTTGGTATATTTCGAGATAGTCATTTATTTAAGTATTTATTTTACTTTATTGTTCAGGCAACAAACGTTTTATTTTATTTATTTTACAAATATTTTTTACGGAATGTTACCTTAAAACGAATTGCCTCTACAAAGACAAGCGTAGTCAACTGATTTGCGGGTTGGTTCGTTGTCCTAAACAAACCACTGTGTAAATTTCACTTTATTTATCCAATTCACACAAAGGAGTTTCTCGGTTCAACAAATAAAGAAATCAATGCATATTTCAACACATTCTTTTAAAAATATTGAACCTCTATTGTTTATTCCCACCATTACAATATTTAGTAATCATGCCTTATCCATTAATCATTGTTATCGGTAAATAATTTCATAGGATTTATAGAACGTAGTTTATCTTCGTCGCCTCAGTTAATAGTTGCCAACTGCTGGACGTAGGTCTCGCCTTAGGCTGCCGACCGGTGTGTGCAAAGAGTATTAACATGTGCCCACACCCCGGGAAACAGTGATCGTGGGAACCAGAGGGGGTGTAGTAGGTAGGCTTCATGTCCCTTTCGGGATGTGTGTGTGGTTTTCCCCGAGGCACCCGGTATCTCCCCCCTTAAAAAAAGAAAAAAGGTCTCGCCTTAGGTGGCATATAAGATGGTTTGGTACCCAACTGCTTTCAAGCGTACCTTAAAGCAACCAGATTACTATAGGTTCATATGGAAAAGATCAACATTGCAGCGAACTCTACCTAAATCATAGTAAGCGAAAAGAGCAGAAGAAGTACGCGTTAAAAGTGGAAGCGAAATTCAATGGGATTTTCCCTATTGACAAATATTACGAGAACTTAATTACTGTCGCAATTATTTAATCATCGATTATTTACGATATCGGAAATGTTCCAGGCAGATAATCGCTTATTTTATTAATTTTAATGACTACTGAGAAGCGTTAGTAACCAAACTGACAAGATGGCTTTTCGATTTGTTCGATTTTCCCGCGGAATTCTCATTATTTTTTATGTACATACTTACTGTTGACACCGTCCGCATGGAATTTAAAAAAAACTTAATTAGTCTTTGAGCTCTCTCAGACTATGCTCTACATCCATGCCAAATTTCAGCAAGATCCGTTTAGCGGTTCTGGAGATACATTATAACAAACATCCATCCATCCAAACATTCGCTTCTATAATATTGGTAAGATGAGTGTCAATATATGTTTGTACTCTTAGTGATTTGGTTATTATATTTGGTTAATTTATAATGGTTAATATATAAGGGAAGTGGAAGTGGACTTTCCGGATGAGAGGATGCATGGAAAGGGAAAATATTTTCTTTCTGTGCGTCCTCTCCCCTGTCGATTAAAGGTAGGCAACGCATATGCAATTGCGTATATGTCTATGGGCAACGGTCTCTTCGCTATTTCAGCGATTTCAGGTGGCCGCTCGCTCGTTTGCCACCTTATGATATAAAAAAGCAATATAATATTTTAATCTGGATTCATGTTATATTATAAAATACAGCACTGAATGCAGACCAAGCGACATTTGTTGCAAATCAAGAAGTAACAAGCAATCCGCGAGGACATCGTTACCAGAGATTGCTGTCATTTGTCTCACTCTATACCCCGCTGAGATATACGTTTAACATAATTCAAATAATGTTATTGATTAAATTATTGTAGTATGTTTGACCTTATAATTTATTTCAATTACGTAGGTTTTTATTTCAGTTATTGACAATTTACCGCAGTATTGACTAACATTTTTGAACATACTGCGATTCAGCGGACTTAACATCGCAAATTAAATAGAATCACATTTTGATATTTTATCGAAATGTGAACAATTTTGTCACTTCATCATGCATAGTATGTATACTTGATTTATATTCTTCAAGAATCATGTTGAAAAATCATGTTAAAAAAAAATGAAAATAAAATTAAAAATAAATGTTATCCAACATTTTCACTACATCGACAGGAACATCCTAAACTAGTATCGTCAATTTGCAATGGATTAAAAACTTCGTAAGTGAATTCCATTGCGCTTTCATGCAGAATTAAGGAATTTCGAACTTTATAAATGAAGCTCGGATCCGTTGTCATCTATTCAGTAATTCTTATTAAGATTCTATGAACTTTGTCGTAGTGTTAAGACTGCTGGTTGCTGGTTTATTTGCATCCTTTTGTGCATTCACAAGATTCCAAGTTCAAAAATTATACTAACGCATTTATACAAAATCTAGCTATCCCCCGCAACTCCACCCATGCGGGATATTCATCCAGACTATGTTCTACATCTATTCCAAATTTCATCACAATCGTCGTTCTGTTTATTAAATTAAAAAAATCATGGCAAATGTCGGGGACATCTAAGCAGCTGTTCTAGGGAAACCTTTCGCATTTATAATATTAGTAAGATGAAAGACTCGGGATGAATTGAAACTCTTTAGAATTGAAACCTTCATGATTTTTCGCAACCCTCCTCAAGAATTTATTGGAGATTTCCCTCAAAATCATAAAAAGAATCTCCAGTTGCTGTGATTGCAACTGGAGATTCTTTTTATGATTTTGACTGCACTGCACTGCATTGCTATTTTTATTTATTCGATTACTTTTTTGTCCAGAAACTTGAATTTAAAAATCATTTACAAAAAGTTGTAAACTAATACAAAAATGTTTGAGTGCAGTTTATTGAGTTTGGAAGCAATCCAAAATACTGATGTTCGGTAAGCGCGATCGGCGGGAATCGAATTTATGTAATATAGCGGCCATTCTAGTGATAGTTATCGTGTTTACACTTAAAATTTGCACTGATCATGGTGTATGAAAGTGTACAGTCACCTGTATAAATATGTAAGCATTGATAAAACTTCAGAAACTTGTATACGTCTTTGGTTTCAAAAATACGTTAGCACGTCTTCGTTAATAGGAAGTATTCAAAGTTGGAAGCATTAGATAGCTGCTACATATTTTTGAGACAGACAACGTATACAATTTTCTGAAGCTTTCTAAATGTATAGATATTTATGCAGCTGACTGTACATTGTTCAACAATGTGTTACTTGTATAACATCTTGGTATTTTAAAATAGAACGTAAGGTTTTTATGATTTCATTTACTTTTATATATCTACTAGCTGTCGCCCGTGAATCCGTCATCGCTGGATTAAAAATAGATGTTGGCCGATTGTCACACCTACTCAATATGCTCACAACATTTCATGAGAATCAGTCAAGCCATTTCGGAGGAGTATGGGAACGAAAATTGTGACACGAGAATTTTATACATAACAAGCTGTCGCCCGCGACTCCACCCACGCGGGATTAAAAATAGATGTTGGCTGATTCTCAGACCTAGTCAATACGCTCACAAAATTTCATGAGAATCGGTCAAGCCGTTTCGGAGGAGTATAGGAACGAAAATTGTGACTCGAGAATTTTATATATAAGAAGATCACTTGTTCTTGTTAAAGATTACAACAAATCAGTCATTGAAATTGGAAGTGGCAATTGGAATTAAACATCAACAAGTCTGAAATCTGTCTGTATGTTAATATTTTCCTTTGATATTTGATTTGAATGGAAAATATAATTTGGTCGTCAATAAAAATTCAATTATGGAAAGATCTTCTTTCCTTATGGTAATATTACAAAACATTCAAAATATTATTCTATTAGCATCATAAAGGGAGACATTTTATTAAATAACTAGCTGTAGCCCGTGACTCTGTCCTCGCTGTATTAAAAAATAGATAGTAGCCGATTCTCAGACCTATTCAATATGATCACAAAATTTCATGAGAATCGGACAAGCCGTTTCGGAGCAGTAAGGGAACGAAAATTGTGACACGAGAATTTTATATATAAGATTTACATAAGTATAGAGAATTATGTTGTAACTAAGTTAGGAAGAAAATCCGACACCATGCCGGTGTACTGGCGCAACACTAGCCTTACTAAAATATCGACTATTATATCCCCAACTATTCATTCTGACATTTGACTTGGTAACAAAAATGTGCCATTCCCGCCAAAGAATTTTAACTAATAATGTCTAAAAGTTGTTAGTTTAAAAATAACATGCCCTACAAACCACACCTATGATACCCGTAGAAATATAGAAATAAATAGTATCATTCGTAAAGATTCAGTCGTTAAGGTTACAGGTCCCAATGGAATAGACAGACACACAAACCCACATATAAAAATCATACATACACAGAAAAACCTTTTGTCTGTCGGGCATTTACCAAAAACATAAAGTGTGTATATAACATAACATTTTAAGTATTTTACACAAAAGAAATATCATCATCAGCTCACTATATGTCCCCACCGAGGGAATCGGAGCCTACCCTAAGTTAAGGGTGACTAGTCCATAGTCAACCACGCTGGCCAAGTGCGGGTTGGTTGACTTCACACATATCTTTGAATTTGTTCACAGATATGTGCAGTTTGCACGATGTTTTCCTTCACTGTAACAACGTCGGATAAGTGTACATATCTTTATATATATAATTCTTCTGTGAGTGTGTAGACATACTCGTTACTCGTTTGAGAGAAGTTCAGTGACAACTGAACTTCTCTCAAACGACTGGACCGATTTTGATGAAATTTTTTGTGTGTGTTCAAGGGGATCTGGGAATGGTTTAGATTCACAATTTTCATCAAATATTAACTTCATATTAATTTATTCAAATTAAAGACGCGTAGACAGGACAACGTCTGTCGGGTCCGCTAGTGTAAATATAAAAGGAATATAACAACCATACAAGGAATATCCTATTTATATTTCGATCATTTTTAGTTGAATATAAATCTTATTTTCGATATAACGTTATTATGATTTCCTTTCATAGGGACATAAGTTCGCAGATGTTCCCTTATAACTTTGGCAAGTAACAAGACATAATCCTATTTGGTTCTTTGGACGCTTGAACTCAATATTTTCTGTCTCTAAGAAATATGTAATATATCATCAAAAAGAAGTTAAAGGTCACAAAACAATTTTGTATAAGAATTATTATCTATTAAAGGAAATTTCAATCGAATTATTAATCATGAGTTTCTGAGACCAAAATACAAAAATCAAACGGTAAGACATTCCATGACTAGAAAAATATTTCAACAATTTACACTGTGTTCTATATCTATACCAAATTACATCGAGATCCATGCAGCTGTTCCATTTATTATAATACATACATCCATCCATCCATACATCTAAAATTTTGTACTAATAACATTAATATGATTTAATCACAATTTTTTTTTATATTTGTAAACATTTTCTGTATCCTAAAGGAAACTTTACTTCATAATTAATTTTAAAATTATATTGCTCCTTGGAGACAATTAAACGCATCTCCTGTTTTAACTTTTTGAGATTTAATAACTGCTTTTAAACAAACTTGAATGCAAGAGTTCGTTATAAAAAAAAGAAAACTTTTAAAATGTTCCGCGCTTTACGATGTTATGATTAAGAACAAATGAACATTCTATCTTACTTTAAGAAATCCTATAATAAATTTGAATTAAAATATAAGGAACTGGTCGGCAGTTGGTAATATAACTAGTGAGATTACAAATTGACGATTTTTAATATCTTACGGTAACATAATGTCGATGAATAAATGAAATTAAAAAAATTCAATAAAGATATTAAACTAACAACCTTTATAGTAACATATTTTTTCAAAGCAAAACACTAGTACAATACCATATTGTCATCCCACTCTTTCTCTTTATGGAAATAGAGATGACAATATGTTTCTTACAGTTGTTTCTGCAATGAAAACACACTGTTAGAATTAAACCCGTACATTCTCTGAGCACAATACAAAAAGTGTAATGAACAAACTTAATACAAACACAATAAAAGCTTAATCCAACTCGCCTTTCTGATACGTTTTGTGCAAAATTATTCAAATTTTCTCTTTGAGTGCACAATTTTGGTGTAAAGTGAAAATTTACTTGTTTAATTTATCTTTTGTGAGCTTTGGAATGGAAAAATTCAGGTACTATTTAGTGTAAAAATATAACATGGAGTTTAGAAATTATTAGTCTATTACATATCGCCCGCGACTCCGTCTGCAATAACGAATAACCTCCTTCTTTTAGAAATTGGCTAAAAAAATAATAATAAGTAACCATGTTCTTCCAGACTGTTCTACATCTGTGCCATATTCCATCAAGATCCTTTAGGCCGTTTCGTAGATTCCTTCTAACAAACATCCATCCATCCATCTAAACATTCGCATATATAATATACGTAAGATTAACTAGAAATGAAAACTGTTACTAATGTAACTATCGAACGTAATAAATCTTTCTATTAAACGGACACAATTTTCAATTCCTACTTTGACGTATTCACTTTTTTTATTTCAAAACCTCTTAATACTAACTGTTTAACAGTGGTAGAGCCCGCTTTAACATCTTCGCACGAATTGGCCCGGCTCGCCCGGTGAAATACCACGACCACACAGAAGACAGGCGTGAAGTAGAAGCAATTCCATGTTTCGTCTGATGAGCGTACGTCCCGGAGGCCTAATTTAGTCATCTTTCCCTTCCCACCCTTTTTCTTATAAGGAGAGGATGGGAAGTGGAAGTGGACTTTCCCGATGAGAGGATGGATGGAAATATTTTCTTTCTGTGTATCCTCTCCTCCATCGATTAAAGGTAGCCAACGCATATGTAATTGCGTATGTCTATGGGCAACGGTCACTTCGCTATTTCAGCGATTTCAGGTTGCCATTCGCTCGTTTGTCACCTTATGATATAAAAAAAACTGACTGTTAACTATCAATCATTGTTATTGCGCAAATCAAATATTATTAAAAGACAAATATAATGCTTTTTAATCCATCTTGGATTTTTCTTCTCTAGACACAAATAAATAAAAATAAAAGCAAGCGGAAAACGCGACGCCGAGTTTTGTTTTGTAAGACAAACATCGAGTTGAAAACCCAGTACAAATCTGCGATGTTCAAGAGACATAAAGTAGATTCCCGTCTGTAAAAATCGCACATTTTATGACATTAAATTTACATCAATATCTCTTTATTTAATAAAACCTTTGTATAAATATCGGTTAGTAAAATTTCGAAAACAAAAATGAATTTAGAGCCATATTTAAAACGAAGAAATTCAATTCATTCATTATTACATTAAAAGTGGGTTTCTGAGCCCAAAATCCCGTTTAAAACATGTTATCTCTGTTTTGTCAACAAAAGACGGGGGTGACAATATGTTTTAAACAGTGATTTTGGTGTCAGAAACCCACGGTTAGAGTTATTTAAACCGATCTTTCAATGTAGATTTAGTGAGAGGAATCTACACTCAGAAACTCCTTTATTGACCTTTTTATGTATCTCTCCAAAAAAGAGTTAAATATTTTGATGATAAAATTGACTTCTATAGTTTGGTATAAATTAATCTCCTAAATATTCATAATGTTTAAATTCTAATCTTTACCTTTAATAAATCTCTCACAAAACCATCAATTTCGATGGAATACTGTCCCGTTATCTCTAGATACTCGTACCAAAAGCGACACCAGTTTTTACTACGATTGTAAGCTATTTTGCTATCTACGACAAAGCTAGGTTAAGATAAATGGCAACAATTTGTCGGAATAATATCGTTCTGTAGCGCTATTGTATAAAGTTATTTCGTGACCTCTAACAAACATCAATATTCTAAACATTTTTATGTACAAAAAGTATTAAACGATTGATGTTTTTTGTATAATTTACCTAATGGAGAACTAAGGTAACTGAATTACTTTGTTTATTGTTTTGTACTATATCTTTATGATAACTTAATGTTCACTTAAGTGCTTCTAAGCTTCAAGTCATTAACTCATCAATTAAACTACAGATTTCAATCTTAATAAATTAGTAACTAAATAACACATTCACACCATTAGCTTACGACAATATCACTAATTTAATTCGTACTAATATTATAAATGCCAATGTTTAGATGGATGGATGTTTGAAAGTATCTACAGAACGGCTCCATGGATCTCGTGGTAATTTGACATAGATGTAGAACATAGCCTGGAAGAACCGACCGAATCGAGTTCCATCCACACCACTTGGGTGGCTGGCATTCCACAACGGTGCGATTCCACAACGGTCTGTCCTCGGCGGTATTTCCATACCAATACTTAGGGACCTTCAAGCGAGCATACCATTTCCTTAAAGGCCGGTAACGCATCTGCAGTTCCTCTGGTGTTGCAGATGTCCATGGGTATCGTTGATCATATCGGTAACCCCGCCGCTCGTTTGCCCCCTTTTCTTATAAAAAAAAGAACATATACGCTACTAATTAACTATTTTTTAATTGAGCGCGGACGGAGTCGCGGGCGACATCTAGTATTGCTATAAAATAGACTATTTAAAAGCAGAAGTTTTATAGTCTTTACATTATTGGTTTACATTGTCGAAACACTTGGATAAAAACAATTTGACAACCCACACATTCTCCTTATAAAGTTAGATATCTTATGTTTTGATATAGGTAATCCAGTCAGTGAAAACTCACCTTTAGCCAAACAGGATGCATAATTTCGCTTACATTTAGATTAACTTGGAAAATAATTGTAGCGGAAGTAATATAGTCCACACAGTCTTTGAATTAGAGCAGCATTAATGTTTCATAGAATCTCTTTGAAGGGACTTCAGTAGTAATCAGCCAAGTTCAAATAAACTCCTAGAACTATAGAAGCTAAGCTAAGGAGGCATTACAACATTTAGGTTTTTAGTGGCTCGTAGCACTGCAGGTGAGGGAAATGGTTATACCTATAATTATATTCCACGCATCTTCTCGCGTGAAATCATGAACCACGATAAAGTTTGCATTGTAAGTTGGATTCATTGTTACTTATACGAGATGATATATTTTAAAGATTGAGGTGTTATTGAAATAGTAATCTGCTTTCTAATATCACGTTTAACATAATTATATTACTCACTAACTGTAAATGGACTGGCTACAAGACGTATTGTTTTGTGCCTATTTGATTTTTACCATTTTAGCGCTGATGGTGACAGTTATGACCGGTGGTATGAATTCGAACAAATAATATACATAGAATTATGTATTATCAACAAGCGCGTTTAAACCGGAACGAAGAAAAACTGACAATTCTATACAATCGCCTATCCATTTATAGAGGTCAATGATTAATATTCATACTGGCAGTTACATTTTTGTCTTCTTTTTTCGTCATCGTTATCAAAATTAGTCACGATAAAATGTTTTTTTTTATAAGGTAAATAAATCGTCAAGTCGACCATGTAGAAATATAATTCGACTGTAGGCTGCTCCATAGTGGCATATCTCCAAATAGATCGTTACATATTGTCCCATTTGGGACGCACCATTAAATATTTACGTTCTATAATGGGCGTAATACAAAAATAATGCTGAGAAAAACTCTAACGTAAATTTATTTTATTTGGAACAAACTATATTTAATAATTTTTTTTCTACAACAATAGAGTTTTTTTTTCTATAATACTAATATTATAAATGCGAACGTTTAGAATAGATGGATTTTTGTTTGATATCATCAAAACGGCTAAATGGATCTCGATGAAACTTAGCATAGTCTGGAAGAACGCATAGGCTGCTTTTTTTAAATCCGCGCGGACGCGGTAGTTGGTATGTGATAAATTGTTGTTATCTGACGATGATCTGTAGGTCAGATAAAATCATACTAAGGTACAATCAAGCTTTGTCGTATTGTCACAATTCGTGAATTTCGTCAATACGACAAGTAAATTTCTCAGAATGGAGTTAAAGATAGAGTTTACAACTTATGCTTAAATGAGTTAACGAATTTTGTATGCAAGGGATTTTTTTTAATAAATTCTAATTCAGTATTACTTTAATACAAAAACAACATGATAATAAAGTGGAATGCACAGTCGTAAAACCGCCTTAATTTGGCTTGTTTCCGTTTAGAAATAAACTTTTAACGACTTTGCGTAAACTGAAAATAAAACAGAAATAAATTTCAAAAGTTTTTCTGCATAACAAATGTTTCCTGTTCTTTCAGTTTATTTTATTTATTATCACAAAAATTATATAATTTTTAAAACTTATTCAAGTTATTCCAAAGATGGATACATTTTAAAATAAATGATAATTAAACTTATACAGGATGTCCCAAAAGGTTACGTACATAGGAAGGGGGGTGATAGGGGTGGGCACAAGGGTCACCGGAAAAATTAAATAAAAATTCCCCTCTGGGTATTATAAAAAAATGGCCTTTTTTAAAACCTAAAAATTTTACACCTTCTGGGGCAATTTTGTAACCGATGACCTACAAATATTGCTATATTCAAAAAAAAGCTATTATGTTAACGTCAATAACCCTTTATCAATATGAAATAAAAAAAACAATACAACTAACAAAGATTTTAAAGAAAATTAAAATATCCCCAGAAGGTTTAAAATTTTTAAGTTTTTAAAAAATGCCATTTATTTTTTTAAATACCCAGAGGGAAATTTTTATTTTATTTTTCTGGTGACCCTTGTGACCACCCCTATCATCCCCCTTCCTATGTACGTAACCTTTTGGGACACCCTATATAAAAAGGGCTAAACACTCATGTATGTACATATGTCGGCCCGTCGCTCACAATACAGAATAAATGACGCTCAATGACAGAAATAAATGATAATTTGTTTAATTATTTTAATAAAATATCTAGCCAGTATATCTTCGATTGATCACTGAGGAATTTTAGAATACAATATCCTTACACGTGTAGTCAGGACCTATTGTATGTTTTTTTTTATTCTTATTCTTTAACGTATGTTTCAAAATAGGAAATACACTTTCAAAATGACGCAAAGACGAACGACGGAAAAAAGATAACAGAGAAAAGATATAATAAAAAAGTTAACGAGGATACGAAGATTTTTTGATACTACATGAAAATCTTCGCACGAAATATGATACAATTCACTCGGTTAATTAAACACAACATTTTAAACTTTGTTCCTTTTATAAAACGATTTTGTAACTTTTTAATTCCTTGATCGAATACCTGTAGTCAATCGTACATCATCATAACAAAATTAATGGAAGTTTATAATTTAGAGAGTACTCGAAAAATATTATTAAAAGTTACTCTGTAATTTACTTTTCCAGTTCGTCGACCGGTGAACTTTTAACGATGTAAACGAGCAAGCTATGTGGGTAATTAAGCCCTCTCGCAAAATTGCTCTAATAGAGATTAATATCTTCTATTTTATACAATATGTTTCTGATTAAAATTGTAGATTTGCAAAAAAAAAAATTGTTTAAATATTATAAACTAAGTAAAAATTCATATGAATACTAATTGTCAAAGAGTTAATATAATAAGTATGTATAAACTTTCCAAAGAAAGTCTAAATTTTAATCTATCTTAAATTTCATCTAATATAAGAATTCGTTATATCTAAACATATTGTCAGCAAAATTACAGTCGATATTACAAATGTTCGGTTTAAGTTCACACTTCATTAGCGTGATTTAAAGTGACACTCGCGCCATCTATTGACAGCGATTTGTATGACAAAAACATATGTAGCAAAATTTGTATTTTCTCGTATATTGTGGAGCATGTTTAGTTAAACAAGATGTATAAGCTATGTCAGCGAAAGCTACAAGCACGACTGCTTCATTTAGGCAGAAAACGTCCCCTCTGAGTAACATTTCATTACTTAAGTTTACCTTATCTTTATTCAACGACCATTGCCATGAATTATTTTAATTCACGGCCAAATGAATTTACATTTCAAATCAAATTCCTTATACAACAAATATTATTAAAATTTATCACAATTATAAAATAGCTTTTGGTAGAAAGGTTATGTTAGAGGTGTGATAGGGAAATTACTTTGACAAAGATTTTGAGTTTCAAAATTTTATTCGTAATTTTTGAAAATAAAATTAGTTTTGAAATGTTTCAATTCTAGCTAATTAAAAATTATAAAATCAAAATAAGATAGGGCACAGAATAAAATGATAACAATCAAACAATAGCGGTCAAGATATCACACGGAGAAGGTCAGAAATTAGGGGCCAAAATATCCCTTGTCGTAAACAATAAACTTGCTTTCATTAAGGGTTAAGTGGGCTTAATAAAATTTAGTTTAACATATAAAGGCTTTGTATATTAATACCAAACTAATTTGGGTTGTAAGTGGAATCCTTTAGGACTTCGTCGAAAAGTTAAAAGACGCTTTGCTGGAACTAAAGTACTTTACGTAATTAATAACGAAGAAAGTGTTTTAGAATAAAATTGTATCTCAAAATGGATATATTTGTCTATAAGAATATTGTTAGTAGTAAAGTGAATAATTTTGTTAGTCCACAGTTTTTTTTTTAATTAATAATTAAGAAACTAGATTTCGACAACAACCTTGTCTGCGCGGAATAAAAAAAATAATTAGAAGTCTATGTGGTCGTCCAAATCATGTTCTACATCTAAGCCAAATTTATGCGAATGCTTGCAGCCGTACTGGAGCTATCTTCTAACAAACATCCATCCATACATTCGCATTTATAATATTAGTAAGAATAAGAAACTTAAAAAGCAACACCACCGACGCTTTAGTATCAACATCGTCAACGACGCCGGAACAACCTGCGCCCCCGCTCCCTCAAGACGCGCCTTAAGAGCGCAGGCGCGCAGTGAGCGACGAGCCGCGTCCGCGAAAAAATACCAGTCCCACTCACCCTGATGAAGGGCCCCCGATGGGCTCGGAACTAGTCGGTGCCTCCACCGGACGAATGTTTATGTGTGTTTAGCCGTTTTTTTTTATATAAGAACAAGATCCCAAAAGAATCGCTAGAAAGATCTCACGCTCATAACCCAAATACCAGATCATTGTACCATAAATGATAATGAAATGAACATAACAACAGTTATAAGAGAAAAGAATGAAGTGAAATTTTAAAATCTAGCTGTGAATTAAGGAGATGAAAATGAACAAATGCAACTTTAACATAGATCAAACTCTACAGAGACTACAACTCGCGAAGTTGTTTAAAGTTTACAATCTGTCCGGAGATTTTTGTTTGATTGCAACAGAACAAACGGAAGCGGAGGACGACGAATTCTTATTTTATTTTCAAAAGTTGGAAACGTTGCACAAATACTTGGCGTATCTTTAAAATGTAATTCTACTTATAATCTCAAAGCTTAAAAAAAGCAACGATTGAGTTGATGATAGATAAATGAAATGGAGCAAACTCATTAATTACTGGTATCCAAAAAGCGGTAAAAGAAAACGGGGAAGACAACTCAAAAGATGGGAAGACGAGATAAGAGCAGTTGCAGGACAGATCTGGTCTAGGAAGACTAAAATAAGAGAAGAATGGAAGAGGTCTTCGTCCACATGGGACAATCAGATATAAACTTAAATAATACCTTAACTTAACCTTTAAATAATATAATGTAATATATCTGAATAAAGGCTTATTATTATAGATAAATGAAAATAAAACTGTGCCAACCCTAAATCAAGTGGGACCTATTAATTTGGAAAACCTTGATCTTCGTGAAGAATATAAATAATTTTCAAATTGAAATTCCCATTTTTTTAGCCGACTTTAAAAAGAAGGAGGTTATCTATCGTCTGTATGTTGGAGTCGGTTTCGGTCTAGGTATTTTAAACGTAAATAGGTCTGAGACATCAGGCCAACACCGACTCCGAAATAAAAATAATTGTAAAGTAAAGACATATTTCAAGAAAGAAGAGTAATTTCTTACTTTCAGGGGTGTTTGTTTATGACAATATTGTTACTTTTTAGTGCATTTTGTTTTAGAATGTTTTTTATTTTGTTTCAGAACGATTTTGTGTTATTTAAAAAAAAAACTCTATCATCTCAACATCAAATAAGTGATATAAATTATTATCCGAGAGGGATTTGTATTACAGTCGTACAGAATGAAGATTACTTTTCACCGCAACTTTTTTCATTACAGCTTTGCAATCTTGCTCATATTAAATACGAATTTGTCGGTTGAATCGTCGTTTGCCGTAGTAAGCGCATTTTCAAGAAGCAATTTCTATTTAAATACATATATGATAAATTTAAAAATTAATTAAGCGATATAATTCGTTCAATAATAGCGGAAATAATATGCCCCAATAATTGAAAAGAGGCGCAGAATATATAAAATGATTAAGAAGACAATAGCTTAGTCAATCTTTCGTGAGACATTATAATAAACTTATATAAAAACAGCTAAACACTCACGTATATTCGTCCGGTGGCGGCACCGACTAGTTTCGGCCCTTCATCGGGATGAGTGGGACTGGTATTATATATTTCGCGGACGCGGCTCGTCGTTTACTCTGATGAAGGGCCCCCGATGAGCTCGAAACTAGTCGGTGCCGCCTCCGGACGAATATACGTGAGTGTATAGCCGTTTTTATATAAGAAGACAGTACGTAATGTCCCCATGCATGATCAATGAGATTAACATTTTTTTTGATATCACAAGGTCATAAAATTTGTTGGTTTTTAATTAGAAATTAATAGTAAAGTGTGCAAGTCAAAAGATTTTGTTAGAGATTGGTCCTAGCTTTTATATTATCCTCTCCGTTTGTCCTATGCCGCAATTCTAAAATTCAAATCCAGCGTTGCATATTTCATACAGACATTTCAATTTGCAGCATAGCCGAATTGATGTTTTCACGCCAATTTCTATGGGGCGTCAGTATTGGAAGTTGATATTCTTCTAATATAACTTCTCTAAGGGTCTTGTGAACGTTTTGTACTATTCGATACTGTTGTCAGCAGTATATTAATTAGAATTTCATATTTCTCATAGAGAAATTTAACATTTCCTTGTTGCTTTGTCATTGTGAACTTAACACCAGCACTGTCTTGAGGCCGCATGCTAAAGTTTGCGACGTATTAAGCAGCGCATCTGTCATCAAGTAGACCCGTTGGCGAGTTGCCAAGTTTCTTGAATATGCACTAGTATGTCCAAAAATTTCGAAAAGTAAATTTACTATGACGTAAATTTTAATTTTAATATGTATGCACATTGTTTTCAAAGAATATACTAAACTCGTACATATTATGTAGATGTTAATTTTAATAAAAATAATTCTTACGGAGCTATTTAAGTTTTTGACCGAATTAAAAACATGTCATTTTAAAATAGACTACAATCATGCGTTGGTAATAATTTCTGTTAAATTATTCTACCAATTATAAATTTAATTTCTTATGTTGCCGTCACCATGAAACAATGCATAAAAAAATAAAACTTATATATGTTAATTTCATAAAATATTATATAAACATTTTTTGTTAAGAATATGCATGTTTTCATTTTTAAATAAAGCTATTTTCTTTGTTTCCATTCATTTTTCAACTCATCCACAACTTGTTTACCGGACAAAATTAAGTTACTCTTTTGTTTGTCGTTCTATAAAACTTCTAGATTTTCAATTGACATTAACTTTAAGTTATAAATCAAATTTAGTTTAAAGAAAGATTTTTAGGAAAAAATAAATTTTAAAAGTTTGTTACACTAAGGGATTATTTTAAAATGTCCAGGTTAAGTCTTGAATAACTAACAAATAAATTAACTAAGACATAAAACTTCCTGGTAATTCAATTCACAGCTTGAAATATCAAATCACTTCGGTCGGGTTTATCAAATTATTGATACAAACGAGACATGTTCAAAGCTTTAAATTACGTTCCAGTTAATGAAATGCATTTAACCAGATTAGTCGCATGTCTCTGCGGACAAACACATGACACGCTTTGACCGAACAACATTATTTCCAACTAACATTTGATACATTCTCTAAAATTACCCTAAAACACAGCATATAATAATACCCATACATGACGACATTGATAACGACGACATATTCAGAAGCGGAGGATTAGACCGGCCCTCACACCAGCACCGGCTTACCGCGTAGCCTAGGACTCCCCCATGCTCCTCCCTCGCATATACTTTTCATTTAAAGAAAGTGGTTTAGTACTGTCAGGAAGAAAATCCGATACTGTGCTGGTACAACACTAGCCTTACTAAAATGTCGACGTCTATGTCCCCTCACTAAACATTGTGACACTTGACTTTGTAACGAAAGCGCGCCATTCGAGCCAAAGGATTGTAATTAATGATGTCTAAAAGTTCATTACAAAAAATATTTTCCATTGTCAAAGACTAATAATCGGCTTCGGCTTATCGTTCATAAGATAGTGAAAATGTTCGAATACCGACGATTTTTAAACACATTGAATAATTGTAAGTTAGTTAATACTTTAATTGACATTTTAAGTACATATCATTTTGTACATGAAAATAAAAGTTCCGAACATTTTCCTATTTTAAAATGTATTTTTAGATTGGCTTCCTGTTTGTATTCTATTTGCGAAACATTTTTTAATTTATATCAGTCTGTTTGAATACTTATAGTACTAAGCTTGTTGTAGATTAAAACCTATTTCGAACAGTGGCCGTAACGAAAGATTGTAAGAGGTATATATGTCAAAAAGAAGTGACGTTTTAGTTTAGAAAAAAAAAGTAAGAACGTGTGTCTGCAATAAAGAACCTGGACTGTGAGAAATAATAGTTTTATTGGCAAGATCCCTCACAGAGCTTATAATCGACGTTTGTATTCTTATAAGTATATTTTTAGAGATAAAAAGAATCAGTAATCTGCATAAAACTGTCTTGAACTCTTCACTAAATATGGAGCAGGCTGAGACCTCAATGGTATTTGTTACATTTTATTGTACAAATAAAATAACAGTGCTAGAGCCCGCTTTAACATCTTCGCCCTAATCGGCCCGGCTCGCCCGGTGAAATACCACGACCACACAGAAGACAGGCGTGAAGTGGAAGCAATTCCGCGTTTCGTCTGATGAGAGTCCTAATTTAGTCCTCTTTCCCTTCCCATCCTTTTCTTTATAAGGAAAGGATGGGAAGTGAAAGTGGACTTTACGGATGAGAGGATGCATGGAAAGGGAAGATATTTATGGGCAGCAGTCACTTCGCTTTTTCAGCGATTTCAGGTGGCTGCTCGCTCGTTTGCCACGTTTTGAAGTAAAAAAAATATTAACAACTAGCTGTCGCCCGCGACTCCGTCCGCGTGCATATATAAAAAAATTAATATCTAGATAAGTTAAATAAAAAGCAGCTCTTCAAGGCATAAATTCGAAAAAAAAGAATAAATAGTATCCTATGTCCGTCTCCTGGCTCTAAGCTACCTCCTCACCAATTTTCAACCATATCGATAAAGCCGTTCTTGAGTTATAAATAGTGTAACTAACACGACTTTATTTTATATATATATAGATATAATAAGATTTTAGAGCTATAAGGTTCACATTTCAAATAGTAAACTAGGTATTTCACATTTTCAATGATCACATTTCATCAAATCGAAGGGGACTAAGGATCCTATTACACTGAAAGCCGCTCGCGGAAAGTCGTATTTCGCATTTGGGTATTAGACCGAATCGACGTCATATATTACACACTTTGTACACTTTCATCTACTGAATATAAGGATTCAATAATCCCACGATATGTGAAAATATGACTTAATAATATCTACATATATATGTACATACATATTGAATTCATGTATACATCCTTATTTCTACAATTACATATAGTCTTAAATCTATGATATGAAATAACATATTAAAAAAAAAACGAATAATTCACTAAAATATGTTATTAAAAGGAGTCCCTTTAGGCAAGGTCCCGAAGATACTGGCAGCGTTCCCCCGTTTGACCGAGGTAGCTGCCAGCTCTTCGGTCCCCTGTGATGTCGATTCATTCGTGTATTATTTACTACATATTATTAAATAAATTATTTTATTTTAAACAATACCACAAACGGTTACTGACACCTTCGTTTGTTTGACATGTTATCATTTTTATTTTTCAAAGAGCATCACCAACATGCCAACTCACAACACCAACCACGACCAACCAAAACCAACATGCTTCCAACTTAAAGTACTTATTTTCATTAATTTATTTCAGCAGTATAGTTGTAAGGTGCTAGTAGGTGACTTTGACACATATTTTGTGGTAGTTTCCACTTGAAACAGTCGCAGTATATTAACAACAAGACAAACTACTGGGCCGCTCACCTCGTCGACCTCAGCAATGTTTCATTTGAATTTATCACTTTAAACTGTCAAACAGATTATTTTAAATTGTAATAATACATCCTAACCAATTCGAGATTAACCGTAGACTAACTTACTAATATTATAAATGGAAATATTTGAATGTACATGGATGGATGGATAGTAAGAAGGTATCTCTAGAATAGCAGCATGGATATCGCTGAAATTTGGCATACATGTAGAACATAATTGTGAAGAACACATAAGTTACTTACTAGTTTTTTTTTAATTCCGCGCACACGGAATCGCGTGTGGCTGCTAGTTTTTAAATATGTTCTTTTGATCCATTTCTGATCTTGTCATAAACTTTTTTTCAGACGGACATTTTTATTGCAGTTTTACTTTTATCAATATATCTAAAACAAAAAACAATCATTGTGTCAAAGAATGAAAGGACAAATTTCTTTTGAATTCCCAAAGCAACTTTTGTGCTTTTGTTTTGTTAGAACTTAAACATGAAGGATTCTTTTATGTGCGCAATTCGTTCGAACGAATTTAACTTCCGGTTTCTTTTGGCGCCCTATAAAATTTTAAATTTAGAATAACAAAATATAGTTCCCATTTAAATTGAATTCTATTCACTTACTATACGCGTAACAATTTCGATCACTTTATTTGCAAAAAAAAAACAAAAAATCTTAATTTTTGTAACATTAAGAAATCATCGTCAAACAATTTCATTCCTTCGCCGTCGTTGTCTGCATTCAAAATAAATTATGACGCCGTGTTCGCTGCTTCCTTTTCTTTGTGCGATAGAGAAAAACGTGTCCACAGATTTTAATTTTTCCACGGAACATAACTTTTATATCTTGCGTTATTTCATATTAATTTTTCTAACCACATTTTTTACGAATATTTAATTTTAGACATTGAATCAATTTAATGGTGTATCGTTTTGTGAACGTTAAGAATAAGTGTGGAGGGGTACATCAGTAAAAGACGGCTTAGGAAGAGATGGATAAATTGCATGAAAAGTGACATGATTAAGAAGAGGTGACGACGAAGATGATACGGTGATGACGATAGATAGATTGATTGACCTTGCGTAAGTGGGGCAAAGACAGATGATGATGATGATCGGTTTCTAAATAATTAAAATAGTTTTTGAATAGAATTTTTCAAGCTTCAATACAAATACCTAATAATGGACAATCTCAGACCCCTATTGTCCAAGCTCGTAACATTCTAAAGGTGTGTTAAAAAGAAAAATGTCATTTGCTGACCAACGCTTTAGCGTTAGAATTTTCGTAACTAAAAAGGAAAAGCTGGCATGTATTTTTCAATTCAGGTAAATCTAACAATACCATTGTATTGTAAATATCTGCAATAATCTTGATTGCAACTTGAAAATATAAAATAATAAAGAACGCCTTAAATCTTGCATTAATATAAATCTGTTGTATTGTCAACCAACCATAAGGTGTAATCCTTTTAGACGGTCTCATCAGCATTTTCATAATGTTTTTTATATCATCAGGTGGCAAACGTTCGGTCACCTACATTCGCCAAAATAGCGAAACGACCGCTGCCCATAGACATCCGTGATTGCAGATGCGACGTTTAATCGACGGAACTATTATAAAGAAATTATTTTGTCATTAATGTAACGGAAAATTATATTTGAAACGATTTTCTTTTGTTATTCTATTGTGTATTGATTTAGATTTAACTCATGGACGTCTTTTTAAATTAGTCTTATTATAAATTAGGTTTGTTGTTAGTTTGAATGTTTCTCTACGTTGAACTATTTACCTAAACTAAAAAAAGAACGCTTTTCCAACTAAACATCTTTTCCTTTTCATTCACAAACATCAAAGCGCTGTCGTTTTGTATTGTGTCGTGACAAGCTTGAATTCTCACAAAAGTAATGAACCCCGAATTATTTTAGGCGTTGTTATTGACACCTCTTAATCGAATAGCCGGATGGCCCGCTCTGAGAAGCAATTTATATTTTAAATTCTATTTTCTGTTATTCAAAAATGTATAGATTATTTTACAATTTACTTTGAACTTCTTTATTTAAAATTATTGCATAACAATTTATGTGGTGTTCTTTAGTAAAATACATAAATAAAGAGTGATCCCATAAGGGTTCCGTTTTTTCCTAATGAAGTACGGTACCCTAAAAATTATAAAACGACAAATAAAATTTTATAAAAATGAAACAACAAGACATACACTGCCATACACGTACTGCCTAAAACACGGCCAGCTTCATTTTTATCGGCGACATATAACTTTAGTCCTGATATAGTTGAACGCTGATCGCTTGAAATTGCTGCTTGAAAGTTTACCGTATACGGTACTCCTAATAGATCATAAAAGTATCAATGTATATTTTTTTCAAACAGATAATAATCACACGACTTTTCTCATTTTATAATAATATTCCACCGTGTGATATCTTTAAGGTAATGTCAAAAGAAAAGCAATTTAAAAGTTTTATACCTTTATAAGATTCTTAAATTATCAACGCATGTTTCTTGGAAGCGAAATAAAATTAACATCTCTTTTGAGAATATCCTTAAAAAAAAAAACACCCAATTTACTTGTATATTCCTCCCAACTTTTTGCTATTACAACGTCGTACATACCTGTCGTTGTTTTTAAAAAATAAACTTCTTTGGACAATCTTTGGAAGATTGAACGATGATTTGGAAGATTGAGGAGACTGGACATTACTAAAGGTACGTTAGAAAAAAAACGGGACTGTCATTTCTGTTGCAACGAAATCATAACACAAAAACTACATACATGTTAATGTCACTGACTCGAATTACTGTCAAGAAATATGAGATTTTCGCGTATACGAGAGAAATTGCGCTTAAGTATTTAAACACAGCTAATTTTCTTAAATTATGCACTCATTATTTACTTCGAAGTTAAGAAAGTCTTGCTTTGAGACTTTACCTCCCTTATACGAATCTTTGAAACATTTTAATATTTCTTTTCCTTCCTCTTTTCAGCCATAGGCTCTAATTAACGAAGGAATTGAACAACGCCATTGTTGCTTTTATTTTTATAGAAAACATAATTAAATAGGGTAATTTCTTTGTGTTGTCACAAAACAATCAATGAAAAATATATGTTACATATCACCAGAACTGTTAAATGATCAATTTTGGATGAGTATGACCATTATGTTACTTTGGCTACTTATTGTTTATTAAATCGTAAAATCTTACTAATATTATAAATGCGAATACTTGAACGGATGAATGGATCTTTATTAGAAGGTATCTTCAGAATGCCTACATGGATCTCGTTGGAAATTGGCATGGATATAGAACATAGTCTGCATGAACACATAGGTTACTAATTTTTTTATAGCTTACAGACGGAGTCGCGAGCGACAGATAGTATTATAGATATAAATCTTTTAACTAGATAAAAAATAATTTATTACTACTCATCTCTATTATGGATTCAATTCATAACCTTTATGTCTTAAAATTAAACTCACAACATTTGTTTATAAATATTTTCTCTTTACTAATATAAATATTATTGCATTATCTTTGAAACCTCATTCTGTTGAATATCGTATGTAAAAGATCGTATGTAAGTCAGACATACAAATCCATGTTTTATTCAAAGTTCTTGGTAAATGAAATGAATTTAATATTTATTTGTAAACAAACTTCAAAGAGAAAAGCTACTGGCAGGTCTTGATTTGTTTGCATACAAGAGTCAAATATGAAATTGAAAAACAAGCAATTTCGAATTCATATTTGGAATACTTGAGATATTTTAAGACGATACTAATATTATTAAAATAACTGCATATATTCGTATGTAATGCATAATGGTTAAGGGCACGGATTTACGATCACGAGGTCGGGGGTTCGAATCCCGCCATTCGACTATTGTCGTAAACCTTATCCTAGCACAAGCCTAGAGCTTAGTTGGTATGGTAAAAGAAATATTAGTAAATTTACAAAAAAATCTGCTAATATTTATTTAAAAAAAACATAACTAGCTGTGCCCGTTTGTCCGCGTGAAATTCTGTCTTAGGCATTTTATTTATTTAGGCTACTTATTTTACTAACACTTATAGTATATAGCGACAAAACTTGTTAAACTCACAAAACATTCACATAAACCTCACATATTCTAATACAAACTTTCATCCCCTATTTTTATTTTGCACGAATAAGGATAACATTTTTACAAAAATTAAATATCATATTTATTTATATCAAATAAACAGCCTAAAAAATAAGTTTCGAGATTCTCTCTTTAAAATGACGATAATTCCATACAAATTTCCAAACCCCTTTTCAACCCCTTACCCAGGCTCTAGACTGTGTACCAAATCATTTAAATCGGTTCAGTAGTTTTTGCGTGAAAGAAGAACAGACAGACTGAGTAACTTTCGCCTTTATAATATTAGTAAGGATATGTAAAATTGAACTTAATATTTTCAGCTGTTTTTAATCTTGTTCCATTAAAAGCCTTACCTTAAATTGAAGGCTTCTATTACGTTGTATACTAGGCTAGATATACAACATAAATATCTTTGTAAAAGTGACAAGATAAGTAGTGTATTTGAAGTCAACATATAGATAAAGAAATTTGTTGAAAATAGACAAGAAATTCCGTCAGTGTATCTCTTACGGTTGCCAAGTTTAGTTTTTTCTAGATAAATGAACTTGATCGTTATTAGTACAATCTATGCGAGGAAAAGAGTTATATATCTTACGGAATTCCTTATGAGATATAACTCTTTTCATATCATGGGTCACACTGCATTACACGTACGTCATTATATAAAAATCATTATCAACCTGCCCTTATCCCTATCGAGGGTCGGCACACACATGTACTACTCCTCCATACATCTCTATCAGCCGTCATATCCGAGTCTATCCCCTTCTTACGCATATCCTCTTTCACACAGTCATTCCATACTTTTTTTGGTCTTCCTCTACCCTTGTAGCCATCCACATTCAATCATTATATAAAAATATATTTTTTATTTTATTTATTATCAATATAGTAAATCATTACGGTATTAATTCAATATATGTACACTATACGTACATAACAAAACAGTTTACAATGTAGTAATACAAAGTAAAGTAAAATATCATTTTCGTAGCATTTGATGCTAAAGCCGAAACAAATTAAAATAAAATCAATTAAAAAATAAAAATGCAAAACAATAATTGTGTAATATTTGTAGAACAAATATACATAAGTTACAGTTAAATTCCACTGATGCATGTCTCGTATTAAAAAAAGTATTAATAGCACTATTTTATCAAATAGTTCGAGCTGGTACTTCAACAATGGAAGCCCACTGTTGGCAATAACAGGCACACTATAAATTTACAATTCATTAAATGTGGTCGGCTTAGATACAGATCTAAACGAACTCAACCTTCCTAGGGACGAATTATTCTCTTCATTAAGGGAACCCCTTATCGTATTCCTTTATCTCTTAAATTATTCACTTATCTCTAAGTTTTTATTAATAAAATAATACGTTAGATAAAATCAACTTTTTCAACAGTAGGAAACAAACGAACGCACATGAAATCATAATTAAAATAGAACATAGATAAAGCTCTACGTTAGATTTCGATTTAGGCTTTAAACCTATTTTGTAAATGGTACGCTGCGATAAGGCATACCCATTTTGAAATTTAATTCGCGACAGTTGCGGTTTGGTTTTCGCAGAAGTGTGTTAGAGACCTTATATTATTATCATCATGCGAATCATTCCACTGCTAAGAATAGCACTCAAAGTCTCGCGCCTTTTGATTTTATTTCAAAACTTCTCTGGTTAACTTATAAATATAATTTTACTAGCTGTCGCCCGCGACTCCGTCCGCGCGATATTAAAAATAAACTAAATGAGTAGCCTATGTACTCCAGACTATGTTCTACATCAAGATCTGTTGTGCCGTTCCGGAGATACGTTCAAACAAACATCCATCGATCCATTCATCTATTCATCCAAACATTCGCATTTATAATATTAGTATGATGAAATAAGAATCACAAATTCTTTTATTTTTGGTACAATGCTTTTTGTTATTTCAAACGAAATGAATAATTTTTCATGCAATTTTTTTCTAGTAAATTACAATTCAATTTTCATTTAAAGACAAGTGGAAAAAGAAACAGCGCTAAGAATATTATTCAATGAAAGTTGAGATTGCTTCGGCAGCAATAAATTTTCATTTGTACTAAAATCTGCTGTGTAAAAATACGAAGTACTTTTTATGAAATGATATTACTAAAAAATATTACTTACTGCGAAATTAATGTAACAAGAAATGTAAAGAGTTTATTGTTTTTTTTTAGTTTAAGTACATTCATGCATCAAGATTGATTTTGTTACAAGGTATAGTGCAACTTCCCAACACCAAAATAATTTTTAAAATCGGTTTAGTAGTATCGGACCTTATTAAATACAAATAAACATTTTTTTTTATATATCATAAGGTGGCAAACGTGCGAGCGGCCACCTGAAATCGCTGAAACAGCGAAGCGACTGCTGCCCATAGACATACGCAATTGCATATGCGTCGCCCACCTTCAATCGACGGAGGAGAGGATGCACACAAAGAAAATTTTCCCTTTCCATGCATCCTCTCATCCAGAAAGTCCACTTCCACTTTCCATTCTTAAAGAAAAAGGGTGGGAAGGGAAAGATGACTAAATTAGACCTCCGGGACGCACACTCATCAGACGAAACGCGGAATCGCTTCCACTTCACACCTGTCTTCTGTGTGGTCGTGGTATTTCAGCGGGCGAGCCGGGCCAAGTCGTGCGAAGATGTTAAAGCGGGCTCTACCACTGTTAAAAACAACAATCAAATCCTTCTTTTTTGTAATATTAATAGACTAAGCCTTGTATACAAACTCATCATACATTTTTAGGGTTCCGTACCTCGAAAGGAAAAAACCAAACCCTTTATAGGATCACTTTGTTGTCCGTCCGTTTGTCTGTCAAGAACCTTTTTCTCAAAAACGCGTAAAGGAATCAAACTGGAATTTATATCAAATACTCAAGACTGTGGTCCCTTGATGCTGTAAAAAAAACTTTCATACCTACTCCAAGCTTACTCTTTTTAACTACGACTCGATTGTAGTGATAGGTGAACTTATACCTACCTAGGTTTGTTCGAACCCTCGGCGTTCGAGTCTGACTCGCACTTGACCAGTTTTTTATTGCACGTAATACTTGAATTCACAGCACTTCGTATACATTGTCGCGTTAGTGGTTTACAAATTTGTTTCAATTTCTAACTCGGAAAGCTGTCACAAATTTGCAATTTCCCATCCGCCATAACTTCTAGCTAAGTGGTAAAACTGGTACGTGTCACTTACGATCGGGACGTATCAGCCTTCATTCGGATATTGATTTTCGATAGAAAGCAAGCAATTATAATATGTAGATTTTTGGAGCAATTAAAAAACCTAACTGTTTAATATTAAATACAATAAGTACTCCAATATAATATGGAGCCAGTACAATGGTATTTTTTTTTTTTTTTTTTTTTGTGACTGATTGCCACTGTTTGCCTTGAGGAGGCATTTACAGCTTCACCGGGCTTGAGGTGGCCGAGCGCAGATGGCACTTAGCCTAAACCTCGTTTAAGAGTAACTAAGCTCGAGGGCTCCCTCAGGAACCTCGGCTCGGGCCGTTACTTCGTTATTATTACCGGATTGGGAGGCCGCCGAGCTCTTAGGTCGCTTCGGTGGACGCTCCATGGAGTGACGGGGCTCAAGGGCCCCCGCGAGGGGACCTCGGCTTGAGCTGTCACTCGATACGCGTTTAGCATTCCGATTCAAGGGTGCCCGAAGGGGCCGAACCTCGGCTTGTTCGGTTGCTGTTGTCTGATTATTATTAGCTCTGATGCATCTAATATTACTACCACTTCGGAAAGCGTTAGCGCTGGGAGAAGAAGTGGCGGAAGAAACTCCAGCTACGCTTCTATCGTTGACAGGTGAAAATCTGCCTGCTATGAGGCCATATCGCGAGAATGATTGCCGTAGCCGGCAGCGACTGGGATGTGTGGTGTGACTGCGAAGTTGTTTAACCCTAGCCTGAGCGATGGTAGTTGCGTCATCTTGAAAGTCGAGGACGTGCCTAGGTCTACGATAATCATGGCGAAATTTACCGAGCGCGATTGGATTGTAGGTGACGGCACCTACAACTAGCGGATTAGGATGCCCGACGGCGGAGTCAAAATAACGACGCGACGCCAACTTCAGGTGCTGGGCTATGGTGGACAAGTCCAGGTCTATGTGCAGATCACTGTTGCGCATGTACCACGGGGCTCCCGTGGCTCTACGTAAAAATCTGTTCTGAATCACCTGAAGTCGATGTATTTGTTTCGGAGCTATGTGCGCGAATACCGGACTAGCATACGTCATGACGGGACGTACTACTGATTTATAGAGTGTCACCTTGTTCCGAAGGGACATTTTGCTCTTTTTATTGAGTAATGCGGAAAGACGACCTAGTATAAAAGCCGCGCGGTTTCTAACCCGGGTTACGTGTGCGGAGAAGTTGAGTTTAGAGTCCAGGATGACACCTAAGTATTTAACTTTGTCTTCCCATGGTATTGGGCTGTCCATGAGCGTGACGGATGGAAGACGAGTCACTTTGCGGCGGGAAAAGTAGAGCGCCGCGCTTTTGGTAGGGTTTATTTCGATCCTCCATTTCCGAAACCAGGCACCAAGGGTGTTGGCTGCAGTCTGAAGGCGTCGACAAATAGCTTCGGGCTTACGACCAGACGTGTAAATACAGGTGTCATCGGCAAATAATGCTAGTTCTACACCATGTACGCGCGGTATATCGTTGGTGTAGAGCGTAAATAGGACCGGCCCTAACACCGACCCTTGAGGCACCCCGGCTCGAACGGGGTGCGATTGAGAACATATTCCCTCGACGCGGTAGCGGAACGTGCGATCACTTAGGAAATCTCGTATTATGCATACGAGACGGTCGGGTACTCCGTACTCATATAGCTTGTATATGAGCCCGTTGTGCCATACTTTATCGAACGCTTTTGCTACGTCGAGAAAGAGAGCTCCGGTGTTAAGGCCGCGTTGGCGTTTGGAAAGAATGTACTCCGTGATGCGGTGCACTTGATGAGTGCATGAATGTTTGGCGCGAAATCCAAACTGTTCGGCAATGGGCATGGCTTTCGTTTCCATAAAAGAGCGAAGGCGGGCTAAAACCAGGCGTTCATATATCTTCCCAAACGTTTTGAGAAGGCTGATGGGGCGATACGAGGTGGGATTTGTAGGTGGCTTAGAGGGTTTGAGGAACCCTATGACTTCGGCGTCTTTCCACTCGGTGGGAAAAACTCCTTTGGTCATTGCCACGTTATATATAGCAACAAGAAGTTGTAGTATAGTAGCTGGAAATAGTTTGGTCACCCTATTGGTGATACCATCGGAGCCGAGTACAATGGTAAGAAACTGTAACAAAATTATACTCTTTGAGCCTTTATCCTATCTCTAACTGTCGCCCGCGACTTCGTCCGCGCGCAATTATAAAACAACTTCATAAGTAGTCTATTTGTTTTACCAGACCATGTCGTACACAAGACAAATATCAGAAAGATCTGTTTAGCGATTCTGCAGATACTTTTAACATCCTTCATATTCGTAAGTAATACGATTCATATCAAAGAGTATAAAAATAACATTAAAATAGAGACGGTAAAAATAGAATTATTTGGTAATATCGGGAACAATACTTTAATCTCTTATTTAATTATTTCATAAAACGTAAGCCGTACTTTACTAAACGAGATTTTCGGATTAATGAAGATTTATTACGCCCGTAGCAAACTCAGCTTTCATTGGCTGGTTCCTTCGCGCCGTGTGGATTATCCTATAACAAAGCTTAATATTTTTTCCACTATTTATTATAACATCTATTTCGAAAATATATTACGAAAACTTGTGAAGAAGAAACAGAAAGACAAAGAGCAAGAAGATTTTATTCATACTAGTCGCCCAAAGAGTAAATCATTTTTTTTCCTCAGAAGCTTTGTGACGTGACGTTCATCTATTCTGTATGTAATATCTAAAAAAAAATATATCAGTACACATGTGTATGTGCATAGCTGATAACAAAACAAACATTTTTTTTGTCTGTCTTTATATATGTCTGTTTACGTTGGTCCAGGTAATCTCCAAAACGGCTGGACTGATTTTGACGGTACTTGGACGGGAAGGTAGCTAATGCACGCGATTATATTATCCGCCACTTTTTTTAATTCGCTATCAAAGCCGCGGTTGACCGCTATTCTTTAATATATTTAATGGTATATTCCAACAAATATAGACAGTATTAATATTTGGCAGACAAAACGTAAATAAGAAAAAAAACGTCAACGAAAATATACTTGATTTTTACTTTGACTCACAATAGACCACGATTTATAGTGGAGTTGAATACAAATCATATCATATTATTGTACTTTTATTCCACACACACTCATCTTTGTTGTTGACATAGCAAACACTTTTCGCTTGTTATGAACGAATTTTGGTTAATGTAATCAACACTTTCATATTATACGACACACGAAAAGTCAAATAAATAAGAAATATTCCTCTGCCTACAATAAACGTCTACACCAGAGTTTCACGAACTTTTTTTCTCGTATTATCTTACAAAATTTTATTAGTATCTGTAAACCCCTTGCTACATTTCTTTTTTAACTCGGGAACTCTCAACTTCCTTTCCCGACATGTTATACCCCCAAAGGATTTTTGTCAACACCCATGGGGTCCACGGTTTACCCCCATCAGAAACAATTTGCATAACGGGTCTACTTCGTGCAAAAAAAAATGTTTTCTTAATTGCGCAAAGGTTTAAATTTTGAACTAATCATATCAAATATAGATAACTTTTGTATCAAACATCGGAGTCAAGTCGTGAAATTTGCGATCTAACAATTCTTGTTATGTTTAACATTTTTACTTTAAAATAAATCGCTTGTTATTTTTTCCATCTTACAAGAAAATGTCTGGATCTTAAATAACCAGTTCTTTATACCTCGCTACTTATAAAATGAAAAGAAATAAGTGCTTAAATTAAACGTCTGCTCTCTGTATTGAAAAGGGTCTGGCAACTGAAATTTAATATCCTGCGGAACTTGGATTTTGTCCCATATGAAATACAATCCTATAAGTTAGTATACAACTTTGATATTTAAATAAAGAACGTAATATTAACATAAACATCCACATTTATGGAGCTTTATTAGTCGATTACTCCGTCTTTATACAGCACCAGAGTACAACAGATTTCTTGTTTACGCATGCGTTAGAGCCCGCATGCGTGGGGCGATAGTTCTTTTCCTCGTCGCGCTTTAGGCTTTCAATTGAATCCAATGTGTGCTTTTGACGTAGGGACTACCCTATGGTGTATACAAACGAGTTATTGACTAATGACACTACGCCTTAAACAAATGAAATTTAAGACTGTAACGAAAGTTCTGAAGTAACACACTAGATAAAAACTACGCGAATAATAACTTGAGAAACTAAAAATTAAAAGGGAACATACCTCACTTTCTTTTGGGTGAATCGATGACCTAGGATCGCATGGTGGAAGTGTTGGCAAACCTTTATCTAATTTTGTTCTTGGTCCGTCAGTTACTTAAATAAAAGACTATTGTGTAGAAGACAAAGTAGTTTAGACTAAAAAGATTTTAGTACATGTACATATGAACAACGTTCATGGAAGAAATGTTGAGTATTGAATATTGATTTAAGTAGCACTCAGACGGCAGACAGTAAATTGTACGTATCGGTTCGAATGTGATTTCATTTCAATATACGCTCGGCCTCGGAGTGCCGAGTGCGTTCATCTGTATTAAAGTGTACTTCAGAAATTCACAACTTTTAACGTACGTACAAAAATGTAGTTAGAAATTTAATAATTTATTGTACCATTTAACGGTTTTTAGCAATTTGATGTATTTATTTCTATCTGTCTAGAAGGTATGTTACCTTTAAGCTTTTGTTATCTTATTTTTGGCCTAAATGAATCAATTAGTTTGGATAACTTAGCAATTTCAATTCATTCTTGTTTTAAAATTCAATAACAGCTTTTTGTTTTCAATCATTGCATTATACGACAAGTATTTATGCATAAGAATACAAATCGCGTCCAAACGTATCATATTGCAAGGATTTCCCGGGAAAAAGAAGTCAAAGACATTTATCATAACGACGTACGTGATGCGTAGACATATTTCTTCACGCAGTTTTTCTTGTGAAAATGATCCACTTATTATCCAGCTGTTATCCTATAACATGAGAACGTCAGCTTTGTTTTTGTGGCTACTACGGAATTTATTATATGAAAACTGTAAAAATTAGCAACAATCCTTATTTATGTTTATATTTTTTTATGACAAATAAGATTTTAAATTATTTAAACTTTCTTGAGACATCTTTAGGCTAGTAAACGATGGGCTGCGTCCGCGAAATAATACCAATCTCACACACCCTGATGAAGCTCTAAATAAAATATGAATCTATACTTATATTATAAAGCGGAAGAGTTTGTTTAAACGCTCTGAGGAATTACTGGTCGGATTTGATTTTTTTTTTGTTTGATAGTCCATTTATAAAGGAAGGCTTTAAGCTATATAACATTACACTGCGACCAATAGTTTTTTTTTCAATTCCGCGCGGACAGAGTCGCGGGCGATAGTTAGTTAAATATAAAGTCGAAAAATAAATAAAATCTAGACCATATAATCTTTTCAACTTTGTAATAGTCAGAGCGCTAGATGAAACTAATGCTCAAATACAAAAACATATTCTCCAATAAACAATACGATTAGCTTATAAAAATTGTTTTCAAATACTCAAATTTATAACTTTGAAACGTTTCGCCTGATAGATGGGCTTTTATTGGAATATTTACAACTGTGTAAATTATTAACAACTCTTTGTATGATTTAGATTCCAAATTAATCGTTTATCGAAAATATATCAATTGATTTTTACGTATTCACGTGTTTATATTATGAATGTGTTTAAAAGATTTTTTTTAGTATACTAGCTGTCGCTCGCGACTCCGTCCGCGTGGATATATAAAAATACTTACTTAATGTAGCCCACCTATCCATCCATCCACATCACATCCATCTAAACATTCGCATTTATAATAATAGTAAGTTAAATAAAAAGCAGCTCTACAAGGTATAAATTCGAAAAAAAAATGAACAAATAGTATCCTATGTCCGTCTCTTGGCTCTAAGCTACCTCCTCACCAATTTTTAGCGATATCGGTAAAGCCGTTCTTGAGTTATAAATAGTGTAACTAACACAACTTTCTTTTATATATATAGATTTATTATATGTGGGATTTTTGAAGACAGGGTCTGGCTGGAGTAGTACATTTTTGAGTTATGGAAAGTTAAGCCTATACTTAAGTTTATACTATTACTTTTAGACATTATTAGTTAGAATCCTTTGACGCGAATGACGTGCTTTCGTTACGAAGTCCAGTGTCAGAATGAATGGTGAGGGGGCACAAACGTCGATATTTTAGTAAGGCTAGTGTTGAGTCAATACACTGACACATTTTCGGATTTACTTCCTATCGATACCAAGATTTTTTTTATTGGAGAAAGTATAGTCCAAAGTAATAGATCATTTTTCCTTAGCACTTTATTTAGAAACTAATCCGTGACCGAAAGTCAAACTGAACCAATTCCTTTTACTAATGCTTTGGCGACTTAGTTTTTTTCATGCTGGAAAGTCAATCTAAAACGATTTGAATAATTTGCATGCAAATCGAATTTCGAAAGCAATTCAATGGAACATTTGTGGTAAGACTTAACTGGTTATTATCTTTTGACTTACGAGTACTCTGTGAAGATTTATGATTGAGAAATTCATCAGTTTTCAATTAAAATGGAACACCGGTGATTATTCAATTTCAATCATATTGTTTATTTAGAATTGATAAACAGTAAATAACTGGAATCTACACTATAAAATTATATAGAGGAAAGATTTGTTTGTTAGCATTGAATATACTAAGAAACTACTAAAGTGATATCCTCAGGTTACATCTGTATTTTTTTAATTCCGCGAGGACAAAGTCTAGTAGACAAAGTAGCTCAACTGCTAAAAACCAAAAATATAGTAAAAGGTAAAACATCGGGTTGTCTAATCGTTAGTTTCTGAGACCAAACTTCCTGTGTACGTCATCCTACTCATTATCTCTGACTAAACAGTAACTAATTATTTTTTAAACGGGAATTTGTATTCAGAAACCAACGATAAATAATTTAAGCTGTACATTGAAAATTATCAAAGGTTACAAAAAAGGTTAGTTACCAGTTTGTAATCGTACTAGGAATATTATTATGAGAGGATGCATGGAAAGGGAAATATTTTCTTTCTGTGCATCCTCTCCTGCGTCGATTAAAGGTAGGTAACGCATATGTAATTGCGTATGTCTATGGGCGACTGTCACTTCGCTATTTCAGCGATTTTAGGTGACCGCTCCCTCATTTGCCACCTTTTGATATAAAAAAAAATTATAAACTATCTGGAAATAGTAAATAACCCAACGAATTTTATCCGCTGTTTTCAATTTCTATTTAGTTATTCTTCATTTTTCATTCAGATTTTTATCACGACAACCATATTGCGTTAAGGTGTACAAAGTAGGAGTAAAATTGATCCTCTGTTGGCAGACGACACGCTTACAGTAAATTCAATTTACTGATCGAGGTATATCATCCGACACTTCTTAATAATATTTCGACACAATATGATGGAAACTGATTTTTTTCCTTACGAAATATACACATTTAGTACATTTTCCGTCTTAGGAACTTGACATATTCAACGAGAAATATTTTATATCACATCTATTTATGATTCAAGAGCTTTGAGTAGGTTGTATTTGTAAAAGACTGAAGTGCTTTAAAGCGCTTTCTCGGAGACCACTAGCAAATAATGATTTTGAGAATCTTGAAAAATCTCAACCGTTCCTTAAGAAGCCGAGTCTTAATACTTTCATCATCAGCTCAATATACGTCCCCACCGAGGGGCTCGGAGCCTACCCTAATTTAAGGGTGATTAGGCCATAGTCAACCACGCTGGCCAAGTGCGGGTCGGTTGACTTCACACATATCTTTGAATTTGTTTTCAGATATGTTCAGGTTGCATCACGATGTTTTCCTTCACCGTAAGAGCATCGGATAAATGTACATATGTTAATCGGAAATCGAAAAAACACATTGGTACATGGCGGGATTCGAACCCAGGACCTGCAGATTGCAAGTCGAGTGCTTGACCCCTGAGCCATCGACGCTCTTTAAAATAATTAATTACTTAATACTTTAGCATAATTTATTAATTTCTATTTGTCTATATAATACAGATAAAAACAAAATATTCATCATTATCTTTGTCTCATTCTCTTAGAACTAAAAAAAGGACAATGAGACATCTGATTAAGCAATAAAAAATTTCGTTAATAGTTTCCTTAACTTTACGGCTTGCGTATAATTTGCATCGAAAATTTATATTTAATAAATTAAATTCTTTAACCAACTATCATTTAATTTACATTTGATATAATAACAGTATTCAATTGTTGATCTAGATCAGTGGTTCCCAAACTTATTTTGTCTACTGCCCACTTTGAGAAAAAATATTTTTTTAGCGCCCCCATATTTTCACATTTTTAAAAACCACTATAACTTTAAAATAAATAAATTAATTGTTTTGACCTATATATGTAGGTATATTAACGGAGAATTCTAAACGAAACTTTTACTATAACCTGCAACTTGAGACCTGTAGCGCCCACAAATGGGCGTTATCGCCCACTTTGGGAAAGACTGGTCTAGATAATAATTGCGTGACCTCATTGAGATCTGCAGCATGTCAATGTGTGTTCTGTCTGCATCTGAAGTCGAACACAAACATTTGCGGCTGTGATTTCCTTCGCCATTTAGTGTAATGGATTTACATAATGTCTGCGCCGAACTTGACACCTAGCCGAGCGGCGCGGGGGCGACGTCACTCAACTTCAAGCACTCACTCTTTCATTCAATTCACTCTCGCAATTCTCGCACTCAAGCGCACACATGTCGCACTACTAATGTACTTCTTCTAATTAAACGCGAATCTAAGATATTTCCAACAGTTTTTTATTTTCTTGTTCTGTACTGAACAAAATGGCGACCGTGACAGGACCTGCAAAAGCCAGAAACAACAATTTCGAAGTTGCAACCATTTTGCCGAGCGAAGGACAAACAAAGGTCATCGACACGTGCATCCGTCCAGCCTTCTACACCTTCTTGGAGGACTACAAAGGGCTGTGACTACATCGGAGCCCGTGCAACTAGACTTCCTCACGCCGGTCTACGTTTCAAGCAACATCCCGAAGGAGCCTCACGCCTACGTGGAAGACAGCCAGCATCGCCTATTGGAACTGCTTTCTTTTTGTTGCTTCCTGCCTTTCTCAAGTGAGCCCGTTCCTTTTCTACTTTCCTAATTGCCTTTTGCTTTGATTTGCAAACAAATATTTTGGCTTTTCAGCGTTTAAATGATTAAAAAATTTCGCTAATTACGCTTATATCTAGCTATAGTGAGTGCCTAATTATTGAAAAAATTTAAATTATCTAATTGCTATTATATTCATCTATCATCAAAGTTGAAAGTCATCCCACGTGCGCATTTCTTTGTGATTCATTCATTCATTCTATAACCGCTAAAATCACGCTTGCATTGCGTGGCATGGTATTTGCCTTTATTTATATTGCTCTTCGCTGCTTATTAGCTTATTTCATTTAATTTAGCTTGAAAACAAATTAGTTTTGCCCATTTTTGCATATATTCATACAAACCCATCTTTGATCAAATATACAAACGCGCTTTTACCGCTAAGGAGCATCATATTTCTAAGTTAATTCTAAAATTGTTTCAATCGTTTTATAAAATCAATTCCAGCCATTATCGGCGCATCGGACAAGCAACAGTCGACTCGCGTGACGTCACCCTTTGTCTACGTGTATGCAGCTACCTGTGCTCTTCACTCCAGTGACAAATCGTGCGTCTGCGGATAGTCGCGCGAGGCTGCGGCTGACTACGAAGCGAGGAGCGTATCGTATGCAATTTTAACCTACATTCTACTTTTAATACATTTATTAGTTTTTTATTTATTTCATCGCAATGTCTACAGAAACCGAATCTAGAGAACTTAAGGTTCTCAATATTAAACGTAGCAATATAAAAGGACGTTTAACTAAATTTAAGAACTTTATCGATAATTTAAAAACTTTAGAATCTATTTCAGATGTAGAATTAACTGAGCTTGCGATGAAATTATCTAGAATTGAAGCTTTGTTTATCGAGTTCGAAGAGTTGCAAAACCAAATAGAATTTTTAAACATTACAAATCAAGAAATTGAATTGACTACTCGCGATATTTTTGAACAAGACTTTGATCACTACATTTCTCTTGCTCAAAATATGATTAAAACGTATTCAACTTCCAAGTCAGCTAATTGTGAAATTCATTCAAGTTCTTCAAACCATTCTAATAATTCGTGTCAACATAATGATAATTATGAAACGCTTGGGTTTAAATTGCCTATAATAAAAATACCCAGTTTCGATGGAACATATTTCAAGTGGTTGGAATTTAAAGAAACATTTAGTTCTTTAGTTCATGAAAATTCTAAAATTAAAAATATTCACAAATTTCACTATCTTAATTCTTACTTGGAAGGTGAAGCCGCCCGTGTCATTAGTAATTTAGAAGTTTCAGATCAAAATTATTTACAAGCCTGGCAACTCTTATGTGAACGCTTTGATAACAAAAGACAATTGATCAACAATCATTTAAAATCACTTTTTAATTTTGAATACGTCCGTGAGACTGACAAGTTTCGTTCACTCCGTTTCATCACTGATCACATTACTAAAAACTTGCGCGCCCTCAGTACACTGGGCCTGCCTACTGACAAGTGGGACGTTTTAATAATTTATATAGTTACAGCAAAATTAGACAGCGCCACATCCTTTAAATGGGAGGAACATAGAAATAATTTGTCCGATATTCCAACACTTAGTGACTTCTTTACATTCCTAAGAAAACGTGCTGATATTTTAGAGATTGTCCATCGCAATAAACAAGACAAACATAATAAAATTAAATATACAAATTCTTCTGCACCTAACAATAGGATGCAAACTAAGTCTTTTGTAGTTACTTCTAAGGACGCTGTTTCTAATTCTAATAAAACCTTCGAGTGTGCACATTGTAAGGGTAACCATCGCCTATACGAATGTTATTCATTTAAGGCCAAGTCACCAGAAGATAGGAACTCAATAGTAGCATCATTGAAATTATGTAAAAATTGTTTAAGGTCAGGTCATGTTGCTGACAACTGCAAGCTTCCAGGTTCTTGTCGATCTTGTAAAAAACGTCATAATTCACTTTTACATATTATTAAAGAATGTGAAAATTCTAGCAATAGCGTTCTGCCTGATCAATCGGTAGTAATGTCCGTCTTGTCTTCTACTGAGGTGTTGTTGTGTACAGCCAAGGTTTTAGTATCTAATCCCATAACTAACAAATCTATTACAGTGCGAGCTTTACTTGACTGCGGGAGTCAGTCTTCTTTTATAACCGAGTCGGTCCAACAAAAATTAAACTTGACGCCTCAACCTTCAAACGTTAATATACTTGGTATTGGTAATGCTCAAGTTAACCTAAATACGAAAAGATGCATTTTACGATTACAATCCAATAATAGTTCTTTCAACGTAACAATGAGTTGTTTAGTTCTACCTATAATATCCAGCAATTTGCCAAAGATATCTTTTGATTACAACGACATAAATTTACCTAAACTTGAATTAGCGGATCCTAGTTTTAACGAACCATCCCCTATTGATATGCTCATTGGCGCTGACTTATTCTGGGACCTGATAGGCTCAGAGCAGCGCCGTCTAGGGGACCAAACCAAAACCCCTAACCTACGTAGCTCTAAACTTGGTTGGCTCGTTGCTGGCCCCCTACCTAATTTACCTAAAAATTCTACACCAAATAATTTATCAATATGTAACTTCTGTCTAAAGGATGACAATTTTCCTAATAATTTATCTATAGATCAACATGAAAACTATAATTTTGAAAAGGCCTTGTCAAGATTTTGGGAATTAGAAGGTTTTCCGCACAACAAGCCCTTAACACAAGAGGAAAAACTATGCGAACAGCATTTCCTTTCCACTACTACGCGTTTAAGTGACGGTCGATTTTGCGTCAGTTTACCACTCCGTGATGACCGAGACTGTTTAGGTGATTCTTATCAACTAGCCAAAAAACGGTTTTCAAATTTAGAAGCGCGGTTTAGAAGGCAACCAGAGCTTAAAAAAGCCTATTCTGATTTCATACGCGAGTATGCCGAGCTTGGTCACTTAAATGAATCTAAAATACCTAAACCTATTAATTCATTCTTTCTTCCCCATCATCCTGTAATCAGAGAAAAGAGCGAGTCAACTAAATTACGTGTCGTGTTCGATGCATCGGCTCGTTCTACGTCAGGTTTATCAGTGAATGACTTACAAATGATAGGGCCTACAATACAAGATTCACTTTTTAATATTTTAATTCGCTTCCGCCAATATAAATATATATTATCGGGCGATATAGAAAAAATGTATCGTCAGGTTAGCTTAAGAGAGTCAGATCGTGACCTACAACTTATTCTATGGCGGAAAAACGAAAATGACCCTTTACGTACTTTACGTTTAAATACGGTGACATACGGTTTTTCCAGTGCGAGTTTCTTAAGTACTAGATGCATCTGGCAGTTGGGCGAGGAATGTGACGACGACAAAATAAAAAATATAATACAACAGGATTTTTACTGTGACGATTTGCTTACAGGATCTGACTCCGTCGCGGAGCTTCGTCACATTCAGCGTGCTGTGTCAGATGAACTGACAAAAGGTTGTTTTCATCTAAGAAAATACCGTTCTAACGTTCCCGAGTTGTTTATGTCCGATTCGATAAATCCAGAAGAAGGTAACTTAATTATTAGTAATTCTACAAGCACTCTGGGTATCGGTTGGTCTCCTTCTTCAGATGAATTAAATTTTCAAGTTAATTTTTCCCCGCCTGAGAACATTACTAAAAGATCAATTCTATCTACTACATTTAAAATATTTGACCCTCTTGGATTGCTATCCCTATGTACAATAAAACCAAAAATTCTTATTCAAAAACTATGGCTTCTTAAAATAGGCTGGGATGACGAGATCCCTCAAGATATTCTAGCTACTTGGCTTAAATTTTCTAACCAACTGCACTATATTTCATCTCTCAAAGGATCAAGACTAGTTTTAATCCAAAATTCTAAAATAGTTGAAATGCATTGTTTTTGCGATGCTTCTCAGCAAGCCTACGGAGCCTGTATTTATATTAAATCTATTGACTCAAATAATAAAGTTCAAGTTAATTTAATAACCGCCAAGGCACGAGTTTCCCCCTTAAAGGCGACTACAATTCCAAGATTAGAACTATGTGCTGCGTTACTCGGAGCACAACTCAGCAATTCAGTTACTAAGGCTTTGCGTCGTTCTGTCGATCGACATATATACTGGACGGACTCAAGCGTGGTCTTAGGCTGGTTAAGGTCACCTAACAAAACTAAAACTTTCGTTGCCAACAGAGTTGCTGCTATAGGAGAACTTACTCAATTGTCGCAATGGCGTCACGTTCCTACCAACGAAAATCCCGCTGATCTCGCGTCTCGAGGTGTAGATCCACGAAATATAGTAAGCTGTCATCTTTGGTGGCATGGCCCTTCCTTTCTTTTGCAACCCGATCATCTATGGCCTCAAGAAATTTCACCCGTTTTCGATTTGCCAGAGTTGAAGACGGTTTCTACTTTGTCAGCGGAAATAATAACGACATCTCCTGTGATAGATTTTAAAAGATTTTCCAAATTTCGTACCTTACAACGAACTTATGCAAGAGTTATTAGATTTTTACACAACTGCCGTAATCCTAAAAATAAACTAACTGGCTGTCTGGACGTGGATGAGCTCAATAAATCCCTACAGTTCATTATCACCCAAGCTCAGAACGAATCCTTTTCTAATGAAATTATTAGGTTAAAGTCTAAAAATCTCTTTCAACAAAGTCATCTCTCTCTTCCTTAAACCCTTTTCTTGACTCGGATGGACTGCTTCGAGCAGGAGGTAGAATCGATTCTTCCGCCTATTCTTACGACAAACGTCACCCTATTATTCTAAAGTCTGACCATTTATTGACAAAACTTTTATTTCAAAATGAACACGAGCGTCTTTTACACGCTGGACCCCAACAAGTTCTAGCTTCAATTAGAGACCGCTATTGGCCTCTTGGTGGCCGTAACTTGGCAAGAAAGGTAACTCGTAACTGTCTAGTTTGTCGTCGTTTCAAAGGTACGACGATGAGTAACATAATGGGCGATATGCCTAACGAAAGAGTTGAGCCAGACTTTCCATTTAATACCGTTGGTACTGATTTCGCTGGACCGTTCTTGATCAGTGATCGAAAGGGCCGCGGATGTAAAATAACTAAATGTTATTTGTGTATTTTTATATGCTTTCGTTACAAATGCGTTCACTTGGAAGCCGTCAGCGAATTAAGTAAGGATGCTTTTATTTTAACACTAAAACGATTTATAGCTCGCAGAGGTTTACCTAAACTAATTTACTGTGACAACGGTAGGAATTTCGTTGCCGCGTCTAAAGAAATTTCATCTTTTTTACAGTCAAATATTAACACTATTTATGATTATGCAGCTCTTCGAGGTATCGATTTTAAATTCTCACCTGCATACGCTCCTCACTTCAATGGTTTAGCCGAGGCTGGAGTAAAATCCGCTAAATTTCACATTCGTAGGGTCTTAGGAAATAGTCATTTAACCTTTGAGGAGCTGACTTCTTTGTTTGCTCAAATCGAGGCTATCCTAAACAGCCGACCCTTGTGTCCCCTCAGTCCCTCGCCTAATGATTTCCAACCTCTCACCCCGGCACACTTTTTGATTGGCAGGCCGCTTACTTCGCTACCGTCACCAAGCTTCCTGGACTGCAACGCCAATCGACTCAGCAGGTTTCAGCACTTAGAGCAAATAAGGCAACACTTCTGGAAACGTTGGACTAACGAATACATTGCGGAACTACAACAACGTTCGAAGTGGCGCGCTGAATCAAGACATTTGAAGATCGACGATCTTGTCCTTGTAAAGGAGGACAATGCACCTCCATTATGTTGGCGCCTCGGTCGAGTCAACAAGTTGTATCCTGGTCCTGATGATGTCCCTCGTGTCGCTGACGTCGTCACTTCTCAAGGGACCGTGCGAAGGGCACTCAACAAACTATGCTTTCTACCCTCCTCGGAAGAAGACCTGTCTTGAAGGCTATCGCCTTCAAGGCCCCGGAGGATGTCTGCGCCGAACTTGACACCTAGCCGAGCGGCGCGGGGGCGACGTCACTCAACTTCAAGCACTCACTCTTTCATTCAATTCACTCTCGCAATTCTCGCACTCAAGCGCACACATGTCGCACTACTAATGTACTTCTTCTAATTAAACGCGAATCTAAGATATTTCCAACAGTTTTTTATTTTCTTGTTCTGTACTGAACACATAAAACTTGTCTAAATAAATATTGCTAGTGTAACGAATGAATTGAAACATCGCGGATAACAACGCCTTAAAAAATAAATAGAAATAATAAAGACGACCCAATCTCTAATCGGAAATTTTATGATCTAAATTAAACACTGATTTTTATGAACGTTCAATATAAAAATGAATAAGAAACACTTATGTAATTGAACATAAATAAGTACTTACATTAGTTAACAAGTCTAAAAATAATATACTAAAAAAACATTTTAACGCATTTAATAGAAACACATGGGTTCCATCAATGTAATCAAATATACGAGTATAAGAATTTATTCTGTTCTGAAAAGGGCAGTAAAAACAACATAACATCAACTAGCAAGATAAGTTTTTTTTATTGTTTGTCGTAATACAAATAAAACATTTAACATCACCAGTATTTCGAGAAATCATGTTCTTCTGTCAACTGGACCTATCGTAAGATATGTTTGTATGGTTTGAGGAAATAACCACGAAATGAGAGGGCCAATCCTATTTGCGTCAGCGTTTGTAATGTAAATCTCCCTCGTTTTACCTTTCACATTACTTTGTTTGTGTTTCGCCCTGGGGGCAACAAACATGACAGACTGTTCACCAAATACACACATATAAATTAATAATGATAAAATTTTTATGACGTAATAAATACAAATATAAGGAATATGTCATAACAATACAACTCAGTACTCAGAGGGTAGACAGAGATCGCTATTTAGTGCGTGAGACACCATTTTTGAATACATTTATACATCCTCGTCTCCTTCACAAACGCTCAATATCGACCATTCTTTCTTTATAGCAAAAGATAGCAAACGAGTAAACGGCAACTAGAATTCGCCAAAATAGCGAATTTATCGTTGCCGAAAGACATCTACATTTTCAGATGCTTTGATTACGTTTAATCGACAGTGAAGGGAATGCACAGAAAGAGGATATTTGTCCTAACGGTGCGTCCCCTCTTCTGTCAAAGTCCCCTCCCCTTCCCACGCCTTATAAGAAAAGTATTTGTAGTATTCCACCGGTCGATCTGGCACTTTCGTGCAAAACGCCATTTCGCGCTCTACCACTGTTAAACCATCTTAATCATTTAATCAATTTCGAAACAAGAATTAAACTGTAAAACAAATGAACTGAATTAAATAAAAATCTAAGAGCCTTGTTTCGTTGTTGAGGCGCTTTACTAATCTTACTTATGTTATAAATGCGAACATTTAGATGGGTGGATGTTGGTTAGAAGGCACCTTCGGAACGGATTTTTGGCACACATGTAGAACGTAGTCTGGAAGAACACATAGGCGACAACTAATATACACAAAAACTACAAGCAAACAAAAAACTAAAACGTGTTACATTATGTTGAATATAAGTCCCATGTGTATTCAATTCACGATAAAATACAAACAAACGTCCAGGACAAGACAATATAATTAAATCGATCAGACACCCCCAAATAAAATAAACTCGAATCTCACCAAAGCCCCATAAAATCTCTTACGACAATAAAACGACCAAATAGGAATTCATTTGTGAAAGAAAATGCTTTTCTTTTCTCTAAATTGGTTTTCGCGTTAAGGAAATACAGTTAGCTAATGGAGTAATAAGATTTAAGTTCACCTTAAGTTTGCACCTTCGGATAAATAAAGTACTTCTAATGTTTTAATGTATCTAATCCGACAATTCATTTACGAACACTTACCAGTGTTACTTCAAAGGGTCTGTTCATACAAACATTTAAACCCATTAATGCTCACTAAGTAGGAAAAAAGCTATTTATTTACTGTTTGAATAACTCTAAAATGTATTTCCTATCGATACATCTTCACTGGCGAAGCACTAGAACTAAACTATATGATTGTTTGAATTTCAACTCTTTTAGTCCGCCGCCCGCGATTCCTTCCGCGCGGAATTTTAAAAATTAATTAATAGTCTATGTGTTCTTCTAGACTATGTTCTACATCTATGACACATTTCAGCGAGATTCATGTAGCTGATCTAAGGATACCTTCAAACAAACATCCATCCAACCAAACATTTGCATTTATAATATTAATAAGAATAGTATAACTCTACAAATAAAATAATTTCATTTCGACTCGAGTCAATAACTCCATTAAAACTTTGAAATAAATTATATACCTCAAAAATTGCTTTAAAAGAAATTTTATAAGAGCACCTTGAGATTGATAAAAAGAAAGTTATAAAAACAAAAATTCGACAGAACAAACGTTCCCATATTTCGTACGTTAGAACTTTTCCTTTCAGTAAAATAAAGAATGTTGATTGAAATTTCTTCTTATTTTGTATTACATTAAAAAAATGGAAACAAAGAATTCAAACGAATTCTTACGTACTGTTAAGTTAAATTAAATGTGTATGCCTCTAACAATAAACTGTGCAAAAAATAATTAAATTATTTTGATTATCAAAAATCAAAGAGACAGAGAGAATCCTAAAAAATTTTTACATATTTTAAAGTCAAACATTAAAAGATAAATAAAGTTTCTTTAAAATACAAATTCATGTCCAAAAGTCCGTAATCAAAAGAGAATCAAAGAAGTTTTGTATTAAGAATATTCGGCACATCATCACTCAAAGACCTACTTCAATATTCTCCTTTAACAAAGTAATTAACCAAGTTTGCTCTACTGACTACGTTGGTAGCATAAGGTTAACATTATATTTTGAAAATAAACTCACTGGCAAAGTTAATAAATGTTATATTACAAGATATAAAACAATCCAAAGACTACAGGAACGGTGAATAAACTATATAACACTAGCTATCGCCCGCGACTCTGTCCGCGCGTAATTAACGTAATAAATTTTCAGATTAATAATTGAGATAACTAAACTACAGATGTTTACAAAATTTGATAAGATTTGTTCAGTAGTTTCGGAGTTTATCGTGAACATACATCGTGACACGAAAAATTTATTTATATAATATAGTGCTTGTAAAATATCGCTTTAGAGGAGCTATGCTCTTAGTATTGTCTTACTACTCTTCCTAAACGATCTCTACTGGTGTAAGACAAGCTTACGTTTTAATTCAAGTACGCAGTGAAATTTCAAGGTCACTCAGTAGTTTTTGAGTTTGTCATGTACAAGTTAATGTTCTATCTTCCAATACGTTTCAGGTCACGTTATTGAGACCCCGACATGCGCAGAACTAACAATGTTAGTTTCGAGCTGAACTAAGTTACGTTACTAACTTCTGCGACATCGAACTTTGAAGACAAAGTTTTGCAAAAACAAAAGCAGTTGACCGCTCTGACGAAATATCATACAGGCTGTAGACAGCAATTAGTGTGTACAACTTCAAAGTTGTAAGTCTAGAGGTCTAATCAAATTTTTCACACTACAACTCAAAGAAGACGTCACTGATCGATTGCCACTTCAACATACAGATTTTAAGTATTGACTACTTCTTTTTCTATTAAAAAAATGAATTTGTTTCCAATTATATGACTTTGTGAAACTTAGAACATATTATATATATATATTATACTGGACAACATGTATCATTCAATATCAACGGTCCAGTAAAAAGTACCTGTTGGTTAAAAATATTCATAATCACCACCTGGATGACTGGCATTCTGATTCTGATGGCAGAAATTTCCTGCCCCGCACAAACGTGTTGTGGAATGGTCTGTCTGTATTCCTCTAGTGTTGTAGATGTCCAAAGGCATTTTTTTTTTTAAAAAATACGTAGGGATTGAGAAATTTGTTAGTAGAAGATGAAATGTAGTTTTAAAAATGCCGGTCTATCTTTTCGAGTACGTTTATTTCAAACCTTGTAAATAAACCGCAATAGTAATTTCAAGTCTAATAACGACCTTACAAAATGCTCGTTTCATGTAGACATTTCCAGTATGACTAATTCCGCGTCGTCTGGTCACCGTCTCTAATATATTCTTCTCTCTTTCACTCTTATATAAAATGTGAACAAATTTATCATTGGAATACGTACTACAGACGAGGCATTACAAAATGTTTCATCTCATCGCAGCTGCTTTTCGTTTGAGCTTCGCAATTTCGGCCGCATTATGTCTAAACGGGTGCTTACGGCTATCACAGTGGCGCCCTCTCACTTTTGATCTTTCCTTTGATTATTTTTATTTGACTTAAATCATACACGAAAAATGTTTTCATATCAAATTTCAAATATGGTAAACAAATGTAGAGTTTGAAGGGCTAGAATTTTGTTCACTAATTTCGACCATGGATTTAGCAGGGAAGGGGACGCACAGAAACCTTGATAAGGCATCTACAGCTTTTTCCAGATACTTATGAACATCGGTCAGTTCGCTATATTAGCAAAATCAGTTTTTCTGATCATATTTCCCTACGCTGCTAGCTCTGAATCTTTATCTTATCATCTTACCGCAGGTTTCTAAGACCAAAATGTTTAAAATCTCTGCTTTGTCAAAGATAATGACAGAGATGTCGATATATTTTATACAGTCTTTGATCTGAAGTTATAGTTACATATAAAATGGTATTAACACTAGATCTATTATTGTCACGTAGTTGATAATTAAGTTAACGCGCCCTTTGTAACTTATTTACGTCGCGTAGTTCACACCCAAAACAAGGTCAGCATGATAAGATTATTTCCCAACATAGTCAAATTATACAATGTTAAACAACGTATACTTACAGATTTTTTTGTTGTATTAAAATATTAGAACATTTTTATAATTTTAGTAATATTTCTTGTACCATAACAACTAAGCTAGACTTGTACTAGGACATGGTTTACGACAATAGTTGAATGGCGGGATTCGAACCCCCGACCTCGTGTTCGGGAATCCGAACCCTTAACCGTTAGGCTACTGGCGCTTAAACTTAAAAAATACGTTAGTCACCTTAAGCATTACTATTTTAGTTCTGGTTGTAATCTGATTCTTATAGCTATCACATTCGCGTATTAATCACGCTTGCTAGTACTCACCGCCTGGAAATGATCATAATAAAACTAACAGTTTTCCGTGTATTCGTCCGCGCAGATTTATAAAACAGTCTAGCTAGCTACCCCGGGATAGGGTAGTTAAACTTCCCAACAGTGAAATAATTTTTCATATCACAGTAGTTCAATTAATCTAATATTCCCTTATTATAGTAATACAAATAAAATCGCCTTTGTTTCTTTCAAGAAAAATTAGATTGTCAATGGTGAAAATATATTTTAAATAACACGTATGACGTCATTTTCAATGCTATGTTAAATAAGTCATCATCTCCCTGTCTTTATTCCATTTTATTCGGATAAATCTTTTTAGAAAAAAGTTATATTACATTCTACTGATAAAAATCAAAATAAGTCAGTTAAATAGACTGTGTGTGGGAGGAAGGCGACAGAGTAAGACAAATTGCAAGCAATTCTCTCAAAAGACGTCGCCCGCTGCGGCGGGACATCTTGTTAGCACTATACTTGTAGCAAATGTCATCCCAACTTTATATAACTTTCTCAAATGTAAGCAGTAATGGTGACACTTTGGTATAATTTTAAATAGGACACATTTCTATTAAGCAGTGCAAATTAATTAAAACAAAGCTTTGTGTTAAGAAAGAGTAAATTTTACTTTAATCATAGTATAAGGTAAAAGAACACTTAAAATTACTAAAGTAACGAAGTTACCGTTGGGAATGGACATCTGCGTTACATTATCTTCTAAGGTTACGTCATCTTTAATAGACAGGAGAGAATGTTCTGTACCACGGATATTTAATTTCCTATATATCAGCTCCCTGCAAATCCAAATTCAAAGAAAAGAGTAAGATGAAGAAAGAGTCTATAATTATTGGTCTTTAGTACACGCACTCACTGCACTTTTGTAAGAATGTTTAGATGGATTGCTGGATGTTTGTTTGAAGGTATCTCCAGAACGGCTGAACGGATCTCAATTAAATTTGGCATACGTATATAACATAGTCTGGAAGAACTTTTTTTTTTAATTCCGAGCGAACGGAGTCGCGGACAACAATTACTTTTATAAAATATATGTAAAATTGTTCACTGAACTCTTTATTGAGTAATAATTTTGATACATACATAGCAGTATAGAAACCTCAAATTTGTCATCCGTCAGTGGTGCGTGTGTAATCTCATTGAATGCGTTTCAATGCAATCAAATGCCTCGGAACATGTCCGCAGCGGAACAATTTAATAGACCTGTCTAACCGTGTCTACTGCGATTTGATATTTTGAATATTTCATATTTCAATTGAATTTTTAACAATTTTAAACTGAGACTTTTCATTACTGAAGCTACATAAATATATGTTATTCCTATTCTGTTAAATGAGAGGTATGTAGGTACGTTTTTATTATCAACTAACTGTCGTCCGAGACTTCAATCGCGCGGAATTAAAACAACTTAATTAGTAGCCTATTTGTTCTGCCAGACGATGTTCTATATCCATGCCAAATTTCAACGAGATTCCTTAAGCTGTTCTCAAGATACTGTCGAACAAACATCCATCTAGCCAAACATTCGCATTTATAATATTAGTAAGATGGAAGTAAAAGACCTACTTTCAATACAACTAAGCACAAATATTTGGTGTGTATTTTTGTTGCATTTAATTATTATGTGCTACCATTTCATATTCAACTATCTAGTCAGATTAGAAACTGACAGCTTTTAGTCATCATCATCAGCTCACTACACGTCCCCACCGAGGGGCTCGGAGCCTACTCTAAGTTGGGAGTGACGAGGGCATATTCAACCACGCTGGCCCACTGCGGGTTGGTTGACACACATATCTTCGAATTTCTTCTCAGATATGTGCAGGTTGCATCACAATGTTTTCCTTCATTGAAGAACGTCGGATAAATGTAGATATGTAAATCGGAAATCGAAAAACACATTGGTACATGGCGAGATTCGAACCCAGGACCTGCAGATTACAAGTCAAGTGTTGAAACCCCTGAGCCACCGACGCTCTTTTAGTACTGAAGTTAATTTAATGATTATTCAAATCCTTGTCATAATAGAAAATGAAATTAATTTTGTTAGGAGCATTAAAGCAACTTATTTATCTTTATTTTCAGATAGTAACAAGACTGTTAGCAATGCTCCATTAATCTTTTATCGAACTGTTCATTGTCCTTTCAATCAAGCGTAAGGTCAAAGGTCAACTAATGACTAACAAAGTAAGGAAATAATCTGAATGTAAGAAAGATAGAACACGTGTATAACTTTATTATTTTTTTTTTCACACAAAATATTACAATTAATTCACGGCCGCATCTCAGAGAGAGTAGGTAAAGATTAAAAATATTCTGGAATATTTTCCTTACTCTGTCTTTGTTGTGTGCTCCAGTTGAACTTCTAACCGTGGGTTTCTGACACCAAAATCTCTGAATAAAACATATCGTCATCCCTGTCATTCATATATAATACAGAGACTACAATATGTTTTAAACGGATATTTTGGACTCGGAAGCCCATGGTAATTTATGAAAGACCCGACAAGGTCAAGGTTCGATAAGTTATGTAAGAAATGTAGCAGGAATTCAGAAACTAGTACAACTTGGAAAGGGTCTATAAAAATACGGTTCGTAGAAATTACACCACCTATCGGTTACCGACATTGTCGCATATCTCGTACATCACCAAAAGATATAAATTAAATAGTATTCGATGTTTTATTTCAGTATTAACGTCTAACTTCCCGCCAAAGTTCGAGTCTATGCGGCTTTACTGCAGATGTAGAACTTTCGAAACAACTAACAACCACGGAAGCCGATTCGATTTTAGCTAACACTTTGGTGGCGTTTTAAAGAGATTTTAACGTTCGATGTTCGATCGCAAAATTGTCTACATTTTGGAAGAACTAACAATGAATGCAAATTAAAGGCATTATATAAATTATTGTATTAACTTTATACATATATAGTTTCACCTGTCCCTATGTTTGTCTTCAAATCATGCAAATTAAATTTGAATATGTGAGAGAATATATTTGAGTATGCATATATTATTATAGTAAATGACATCACAATGCAATTTTTATGATGACATGGTACTGATCTGATGATGAAACTGGAAGGTGTGGAAAAAGTAACTTCACAATCAAAAGACACAATCTCATCTTGTTTGGGCTCGTTTGAATCGTCTTGAATAGTTTTTTGCGATACGCTTTCTTAATGCTGTAAGCAATTATAGCGGAATCTAGTAAGTATTAGAGAAAACTACAACCTAGTAGGTTTCAAAATAGTACCTCTTCCTATCTCCCATAAGTATTATAAATTTTCACTGGGTCACTGGTATCCATGGCAACAGATGTAATTATGTTTTCTAATTAAATACCCTGTAATATGTAAACAATACTTGAAAATTCCAAACCTGACAATTATTCAACTACAAACTGACGTATCATTAAAACTTTAGTCGTCCGTGAATTGGAATGAAAGGTATGACCTAAGTTTAAATAACATTTTGGAAGCATTTGCATTTTTATATTGTTCTGATCTAGACGTTATATAACGATAAAAAAAATATAACTTGAAAATAAATTTGTCTAAAATTTTACGTCGAAAACTGAAGTTAGCATCAAATTCGCCTATAATCGTTTTAAATCGCTCGTTTCTAAACTGTCTGGATGCAAAGCAACCGCAACGTCTAGAACTTTGTCCATCACAGATAACGTAACTAAAAACGTTTAGACTTTACTGCACTAATATAATCGACAAAACTTAAATATCTATAAAAATAATTTTGAATAATTTCACAGTTTGTGAAAAAATACAAAATGGCGCCGGATTCCTTTGTACGTAGGACGTTTGTAGAACTCTTTACTTCGGATAAATAAAGAAAATATATGCACAGATTAAAAAAGTTCATTCCTGTTGTAAAATAATCAAACATACATCTGTATTTTTATTTATTTATTATGACATCTTACTTCTTGCTCTTACTAATATTATGAATGCAAATTCACATTCCTACATCATAACAGATGGATGGATGGATTTTAATTTAAAGGTATCTCCAGAACGGCTGAACGAATCTCGATATAATTTGGGATACATATTGTTAGGAAGAAAATCTGACACTGTGCTGGTGTACTGTCGCAACACTAGCCTCACTAAAATGTCGACGTTTATATCCCCTCACTAATCAATCGAACACTTGAATTGGTAACGAAAGCGCGCCATTCGCGTCAAAGGATTCTAACTAATAATGTCTAAAAATATATAACATTTCCTGAAAGAACAGACAGGCTAATTATGTTTTTTTTTAATTCCATGCGGACGGAATCGCGGGCAACAGCTAGTATGGAATAAAATCTACTCTTATTGTTATATCAGCTCAGTAACAAGGACGTTTTAGGCTTTAGGCCATAATACCAATATTTTATGGCAAATGTAAGTAAAGGAGAAAGTTTTTAAAATTTACCTTTAATTCAATCCAACTTCCTAGACTTTGTTAAACTATCAGAACTACAACAATCCCAGTTAAAGAACTGTCCTGAACTAATTTCAAAGTTTACTTCAAACAAAATCTGTCTTCGTTTATATTATCTATTTAAATTACAGTACTAAAGTTAGAAAGTAAAACGAATTCAAATCCAATTTTTGTATAACATAAACAGTATTTAAATTATTCAAACTTTAGAGAGACATTATAATAAACTTATATAAAAACGGCTAAATACTCCAGTATATTGGTGAACCACTCACCCTGATGAACCCCCAATCGACTCGAAACTAGTCGGTGCCGCCACCGGACAAATATACGTGAGTGTTTAGCCGTGTTTATATACGTTTTTAAACATTTTTATTATTATTTATTATTCTTATTAATTTCCTTTATGATTTGTCCTCTTAACTTTATAAACATTATAGAAACAAGTCAATTAAATCGTTAATTTTCCAGTTTATAAATTTCATAAAATGCTCACTTATATTACAATACTAGCTGTCGCTCGCGACTCCGTCTACGAAGCATTGAAATGTGACCTTTATTTTATATTATAAGGTAGCAAACGAGCGAGCGGCCACCTGAAATCGCAAAAATAGCGAAGTGTCCGTTGCCCATAGACATGCGCAATTGCATATGCGTTGCCTACCTTTAATCGACGGAGGAGAGAATGCACAGAGAGAAAATATTTAAGACTTAATTAGTCTATGTGTTCTTCCAGATAATGTTCTACATCTGTGTAAAATTTCATCAAGATCCGTTGAGTCGTTCTGGAGATACCTTGAAACATCCATCCATCTAAACTTTCGCATTTATAACATTAGTAAGAAGTAAGTATTTACATACTCATCGATCAATGAAATATCATAGGCATATGCATCACAACTTAATGAATTCAAACTAACGTCACAAACTTTACTTTGACTTTCTTAGTGTTAAAACATTCACAAAGTTTGCAACTTCTCTACTTACCGAGTGGAATACGAATGAAGTTCTTGCCAGTTTTCAAGACATTATCAATACATGCTTTTCACTTAAAGTACGGGGACGTTGTTGATTCAAACTTTAGTAAAACATAACATTTTTTTTTCTAATATTTAATGTTTGTCAACATTGGAACTTTTTGGTAACAGCGGACGTACTGGCCACTAAGAATATCGATGTAAAAAGAAGTGTTAAAAATGAAGTAATTAATGTGTTAAATAAAAATGTATAGAGTTTAGATTGATGATAAAATTGTGTAAAGAGATTTTTTTTTATCTTGGCAAAATAACCTAAAAGTTGACACAAAACTCAACTAGTTTCCATACAGGACGATGTCACAGGATCATTATAAGTCTAGACTTGATCTATTGATATTAATAGGCTTATGTTAAAAATACACATTAAAAAAGTTCAAACGCTCTTTTAATATTTTTCTACGTAAAAATTAATAACTTTGGAAAGCTTTTAATGATCGATGGCGCGAGCCGTTTTGATCCGAGGGTGATTTAAAACTCCCGACAATATATTGTGCAAAAAAAATGTTGATGGCATATTTTAATTAATATTTTGTCAAACATCTAATATTATTGAAACATGAACGCCAAATATAATCTTCTAAAAATAACGTGGTATAGCCCGCTTTAACATCTTCGCACGAATCGGCCCGGTGCAATACCACGACCACACAGAAGACAGGCGTAAAGTGGAAGCAATTCCAAGTTTCGTCTGATGAGTGTGCGTCCCGGAGGCCTAATTTAGTCCTCTTTCCCTTCCCAACCTTTTCTTTATAAGGAAAGGAGAAGTGGAAGTGGACTTTCCGGATGAGAGGATGCATGGAAAGGTAAGATATTTTCTTTCTGTGCATCCTCTCCTCCGTTGATTGAAGGTAGGCAACGCATATGCAATTGCGTATGTCTGTGGGCAGCGGTCACTTCGCTATTTCAGCGATTTCAGGTGGACGCTCGCTCGTTTGCCACGTTGTTATGATATAAAAAAAACGTACATTCAGGTTTTTTGCGTTATTAAATTCAATAACATAATTGAATGCTTCAGTAATTTGTTTTCATCACAATTTCCAATTAGTCTAAGTAACTAAAAAGCAATTTCTCTTGAAACTATGTGTTTGTTTAAGTCTAACGATTAAACAATTTCAAGACGTGGTAAATTTAGTTTAAAATCAATTTGAATGTAAAATAATTAATCTCCATTGCGACCAAACTTGTAATCAGTCCTTCGGTAAATTTTCTTAATTTTCTATCCAGCGGTAGCCTCGTTAGAAACAAATTAAATTCACTTTGTTTATATTCTTAACAGATTACTTCTACATTTATATAATACCATTTTTATGGGGGAGGTGATATGACTTTTTTACAAGAGAAGGGGGTAAACGAACAGCGGGAACACCGAGGTGTTCATCGAAGCCCATGGATATCAGCAATACCAGAGGAACCGCAGGTGCGTTGCCGGCCGTTGCGGTGATACGCTCGCTTCTTGAAGGACCCTAAGTCGTAGCGGTTTGGATTATCAGATTAAGTAAGTAATGATGTACGATTTTTACGAAGACATCCTGTAGTGTGATGAAGTGATGGAGTATCCAAAGGACAACTCTGGGACCCTCGCAGTACGTCTCAAGTGAGATAAAAATATCCCTAATGTAAAAGTACCTAATAGATTCCATTTACAGGAACTTTATCTTCATATCATCATCATCATCAGCCCACTATACGTCCCCACCGAGGGACTCGGAGCCTACCCTAAGTTAAGGGTGATTAGGCCATAGTCAACCACGCTGGCCAAGTGCAGGTTGGTTGACTTCACGCATATCTTTGAATTACTTCTCAGATATGTGCAGGTTGCATCACGATGTTTTCCTTCACCGTAAGAACGTCGGATAAATCTACATATGTAAATCGGAAATCGAAAAACACATTGGTACATGGCGGGATTCGAACCCAGGACCTGCAGATTGCAAGTCAAGTGCTTGACCACTGAGCCACCGACGCTCATAATTTAATTTATATTATGTTAACATTCAACTCCAGTATGACATAAAAAAGATACAAACAGATCCGTTAGCCGCAGGTTGCTATACAAAGGAATTCGTTGAAATGTAGGATTGTTCTTCGTTTTATTTCCTTTCTGTTAATTTTGCTTTATCATTTTTTAATATTATTTCTACAGTACAAGACTACAAAGAAAATAGTTACAATAGAATTACTGTTCGTTTACTTCTAAATAAAATAATAAAATGTTATTATCATAGACCCATAAAACAAAAAAAGATATATCTTGTTACTAATAACCTTTTTCTTCCGATTGCGTTGTGACCGCCAGAGGGCAAACTTACCAACATTTTTTTTTATTTGAATTATTTAAATTATTTAATAGTTAAAAATGTATAGTGCGTATGTAGTAAATAATAAATTAAACAGCATTGTTCAATGTATATCGGCGGAGTTCATTTGAATGCGAAAGGCCGTAGCGGGGCTTTATGTTTGCGTTACGCAAATTTGTAGCGGCGTATTGTGTGTTCATTGTCTTGCCGTATTTGTTCGTGCAAAAAGTTATAAATGAACATTCAATAACAATCGATGAATGATAACGATCAGAATCAGAGAATAAATCTTTAAGTACCGATGAAACTTTTTTTTTATGTTATTGGATGTCAAACAAAAAGCGGCCACCTGGATTCGTCAAAACATCGAAGCGATCGCTACCGTTAGGCATTCATAGAAAGGTTTAGAAGATAGGTTATTTCCCTTTAATCGACGGAAGAATATAAAGAGATTATTTCCCCTTCTTTACTTCCCTTTCTCTGTCCAATTCGCTTCATTTTTCCATCATTTCCTTAGGAAGGAATCAGAGAACTTAACCACAAAAGCCCCGTTCTGTTTTAATAGTTCTTTGGTTTTCACCTATGAGTTTAGTTTTACTATAAGCTAATTTAACCATGCTACTCAGAGTACTTTAATGATTACTAAGTAAGTCACTTAGTGTAAATTTCACTCTAAATCTGCACGATTTGACAGTTTTTGTTAAAAAATATTAAACAACTGTCGCACGCAAAGCAAATGGAAAAATTCTTTGCGCAAAAATCAAATTAATTCCAACATGTTCTTGCAAATCTCTTTATTATATGTATAACTAAATACTATTACGCTCGGTCAACCCTTAATGGAAACAAAGTTGAAACAAGGGACATTTTGACCCCCATAGTGAGCCGCTTTGTGACTCATCCCGAACATTACGCTGAAGGGTTATTATTTTTATACGAGGTTAACCCTCGACCCAACTTGTCCACAGTTTTGTTTACCCAAAACAATTTGTATGGAAACAAAATATTTCCAGCATTAATAAAATAATTTAAATAGTGATTGTCATTACGTAATAATCGTTGTACTTTTAGTTAAAGACGTAATTTATTACCTTTATATAGAAATTATATCTCATTACAATGCATGAAAAGTTCAGTATTAATAACTCTTCTAATAATTATTGTAAGAAGAAATGCAGTAATATTTGTAAAAATCTATGGTCTATTAAAGTTTTCTTCCTTTTTACTTTCATTGGTTTAAGCGCCATCTATTAATTTTTTTTGAACTACAGTGAATGAGTAAATGTAACTAATATAAGACTTTTTCAATGCTATTCATAGATGTCACTGTTCTTACTTAGCTACTGCCTATAATGTTTTTAAATTAAAATAAATTAACCAACAATTCCACAGAATTGGAAATTGTTTAAATACTGCCATACTTTTTAATGTTTTAAGTGAATTTGGAAATAAAAAAAAACATTTTAACGTTAGAATTAGCCCATGCAACCAGGAAGAGTTAAAAGTTATTGGCAATTCAACATTTGCCGTTGATCTACTACATACTTAAATTTCTTATAAAGGAATTTTAAAACTATCAGTAAAATAAATAAGTAAAATTATTTTTAATTTCTTTATTTCATTATTTACATATAAAAATATAAAATAGTTGCTTACATTTTTAAATTCGATGTTCAACCTAATTTAACTAAAAATACAATTCGTTTAAAAAGCTTGTAACATTAAAATGTTTTCGTATTAAATACATAGATTTTATCACAATATAAATTCAGTAGGCTTTCCTCAATCACTTAATTCAAAAAAATATCGAGGAAAACATTCTGAAAATATACGAATTCAATTTAATTTGGCTAGCATAAAAATACAAAATTTAGGAGAGCTAGCAATTTTAATATTGCGTTTAGTAATGCCATCTATCGTCATATTTTGTAAACATATCTTTTAACAAAAATGCTTGCGACTGACGGTTGATTGAAACCAATATTTTCCATAATTTCATTTTGAACACTCTATAATTACATTGGAAGGCTTTGACAACCTCAGTTACACTTTTCTTATATTGCTACAGAATAACATGTTACAATAACATAGTTAAATATGTTATTATTATAATTAAATAATAACGTATATTCTAAAAGTGTGACGATAAGTTTACTACAAACAACACTAATACCATGCCTTTGTTAAATTCTTAGTGAAATGCTCGAAAAATAATTATCCTTAATTTCTAAACTAAATGCATAAGATTGGAACTAAGTAAAATAAGAGAAATAAAATAAGAAATAAGAAAACTTATGATAAATTCAAGTCTTATAAATTCTCGGCTCTACGCGAATTAATAAAATAACCTCTACATTTTTAATATGTTTTAGTTTCGATGCAAATGTTGAAAAACAAATGAAGTTAAAGGAATAGAAGAAGTAAGGAAATATTAGCTCACTGGTAATCCTTAAAAATTGGAGGCCCTCTTATCAATGTCAAAAAATTGCAATGAGATCCTCGTGGGACCATATTTTATGCCTTCGGTTGATGTTCAAAACAGTTTCTTTTAGTATGTCAATAGACCTAACATTTGAGTTCCTTCGAAACACATGAATAAATGCCTATTATTTTTTATTAATCTAGAACTAATTCGTTTGGGTTCCAATGGGACATTTATAAAAGTATAGAAAGAAATAAACATTAACAAAACAGTCGAAATTCTGAGTATCTGAAGAAATAATACTAATAATAATTTATCGATGTGATCCATTCGCTGCATTCTTTACTGTTTCTTCCATTGAACGTAAATATCTATTCAAAGATTCTGACGTAGTTTGTAAAATACTTAATCCAAGTCTGTATTTGAATTCAACCAAACGTTTTAAGAAACCGAAAAATCCGCCATCTTGGTTTAAAGGTGGATAAGTTATTACTTCTGGACCATCGGTAGGTTTTGGTGACGTGGTTTGTACTTTAGGTTCTGTGACAGGAGATGGAGAAGGTGGCATGGTTGAAGTCGTTTCAGATTTTAACTCTGTAGTCGTTTCAGTATTCGAATTTCTACCCTGTGTAGTTGTGTCAGTTTTTTCTGCTCCATCAATTATCAAAGGACTGCTCTTGTCGGTTGTTATAGGATTATTTGTAAACACTTCAATTACTTTGAACGATTTTGTCGTAATATCTGATTCCTTTATACCTTCAGATTCTGTTGTTGTTATTTCTTGTTTCGTTTGATCCAATGGTACAGTTGAAACGCTTTCAACTACAATATTTTTCATTGTAGTAGTTTCAGTTAGAGACGGGTCTTTGGCGGGATCCATAGATACTGCGAAAACTGTTAGAACGTTTTCACCTTCCGAGGTTTTTGGTACATTCATACTTTCAGCTGGCATTTGGTACATGTCTGTATATTTTCCTGAGATACTAGGCATTTCATCTATTTCGTTGCTCAAAAATACATCCTTGTTATCTTTTGCAGCTTTAAGTAAGTCATCAATTGATTGAGCAAGACCTCTACGCTTACGTAAATGACGACGTCTTCTAATATTTCTAGGCCCGTGTTCCGGAACAACTGCTGGTGTTGCTGACTCTTCGCTTAGTTCTTTAGGAACGTTACCCACCACGAATTTATTGTCTGCCATGCCACTGTTAGAATTTGAATTATCATATTTATCCGAATCGTCTTCGTCTTCATTATTAGAACCTAAAAACATTGATGTTGGTGCATATGTGGCAGGTGGGTTAGTTGTGTCACCATAAAACTGTCCATCAAACGGATAAACTGGCTTAAAATCAGATTCTGCAGAAGGTTTAACTCCGTAAACCACTGCGTTAGCTGTTTCACTACCGTATGATGAAATTCCCGCGCCTGTCTGTGGAGCTGCATAGATAGGTTCTACTGCAGGATAAGGTGTATATGATGTCGAAGCTTTATCATATTTGTGTTCTGTTGTATAAGCATGTCGTGTTTCGTAATGAGGACGGTTGTAATTTAATGGTTCGGGATACACTGCGCCATGAGCAATACCAGTTTTTTGTTGAGCGTAATGTTGCTGTGCTTTATAGTGCGGGTCATAATTTGCCGGTTGTTGGACATGACGATACCTGATATCTTGATCTTTTTTCACTTGATACCGATTCAAAGATGGAGTTTGAGCAGCATACGGATTTATGATCTTATGTTTTGCATGAGTTGGCATTCCTGCAAGCACAGTTCCTAACATTTCTTCCTCTGCTTGACCGTTACCCTCACTTCCATACTCCTCGGCGTTGTGCTTGTAAATGTCGTCTTTCTTATCTACTTCGAAGGTTCGTCTTACCGGTGAAGTAAACGGGTATAAGAAGTAGCTGGCAATGCCTACTAAACTCGCTAATCCAATAACACCGACACCTACAGATGGCATTACTTCTCTGGAAAAGTAATTGTAAATTTGTGATGTGATTGGTCCACTAGTAGCTGGTTTAGGTTGCTTCGCTGATTTCGTCTTATTTGCAGTTTTTAATTCAGTCGCAACAGCAGTAGTGCTTTCGGGCTTATGTTTAGTTGTTTTCCTTTTCTTTGTTTTAGTCTTCTTTCTAGTAGATGACCGTTTAGGTTTTTTAGTTGTTGTTACGGGCGTGCTAACTTCGATTTCTATCTCTTGCTCTTTAGCTTCCATAGGTAATAAAGCTGATTCACTTACTTCGGGAGCATAAGTACTTACTTTCACCTTATTCTTATTCTTCTTTTTTGCAGGTTTTGGAGTTACTTTAGCTACAGGTGCCATTGAACCGGATGCTTTTGTCACTACTTCTCTTTTAGTTGTTGGTGCGTCCGTCGTAGTTACTTGGGTAGTAGTGGTCGTTGTCGTACGTTGAACAGTGTTTTTATTCTTTTGTACGTTTGATAAAACAGTGTCCTTTATTTTGTTATAGACATTTTCATTAATGGCGGAACCACCAGCGATTAAATCAGATTTATTTGTACTACCGATAATTGGTCTTTTTGGGACTTTATTATTTTGGGGTCGTTTATTTTTGTTCCTAGAATTTGCTGGCTTTTGTTTTTTTGGTTGATCCTCAACTTTTGTTGGTTCTGTCGTGGATGATGGGTTTTCTTTGTTTGGAGGGTTATTCAAAAGAATCCACGTTGAAATTCCTTCATTTGGAGTAGATGATTCGCTTACTACATCCGTCACAGCATTTTCAGATTCTAGTTCTTCCATAGTAACGGGAACCGCTATGCCAGTATGAAAGTTTTCTATAGGTTCATCCCCATCATCGTTCCTCGTCTTGATGCGATGTTTTACTTGACTTTTTAGCTTAGGTGGTATTCTTGTGTCTATGACAATCGGGTTTTCAATAGTTTCGTTTGCAGTTTTATGAACCAATTGACTTGTAACTGTTTTAATTGAATCTCCTATTATAGGTGGCTTATTTTTCTTATCTTCTCGTAACGTACTAGGCGATTCAGAGACGGGCGTTGCTGGATCTTGCGGCTTGACATCGTCGATATTTTCGATTCTGAAATTTGAAAAAAGACTGTCATTAAAGGTAAATGAATCATCAATGAACAAAGGAGGTGCTTTATACTGTTCATTGGCAAAATTAGTTTTGTAGTCACAGTTCATTCATTACTTATGTTATGTTTTACCATCTCCTTACTTATCTCTTAAATCCTTAAATATTGTGATGGGATAGTTTTGTACCTAAACATCACTTAACATCATATGGACAGCTTGGTCATTTTAATAATCGTTTGCTACACACACATTAAGCGCTCTTATGATTTAGTATTCTTGAGTACTATTGCCATGATGTAATAAATCGTATTTACTGGAGACAAAACATAAACCTGAGGATTGTGTTACACCTCAAGGTCATAGTTATGTTTTGATCATTATTGGAAACAATATAAAATTTATTATTAGTATATTGTAACAAAAACAAGGCGATTCTAATTTATACTACTTTTATGTCCACAGACTAATTTATATTTTTAATTTGACTTTTCAATGTTCGACCTTTCTCTGACGCCATCTTCATTCATGCTTACTCAAAAATTACTTTACCTCGACCGGGAAAAAACATCGTAGTGTGGTTTTGTAAGTAAAGTATCATTAAACAAAATATATTATTTCTAGACTATTATAATATTAAATAAATAAAACAAATAACACATAATGTAAGAAAATAATTTATTAGGGAAATAATTAAATGTAACTAAAACAAAACTTAACTACTTTTTATTAATATTTACATAGTAATAAATAAATAAATTATTATATTAAAAATAATACTGTATTTTAATATTAAAAAAGAAAAAAATCGTACATTTAACTCTATAAATACCATAAATTACCAGATGCTTAAACATAAGTTGCCGTCGTCGGTATTTCCCTCCAGCTATAAGTTGGGTGCCTTCAAGATTAGGGTGAATAATTTACTAAGATGGTGCATACCTTCGATCATAGCAACTTACTATCAATTGGTTTTTGGTCAAGTACTGGTTTATTCAATAAAAAGAAATGTAAGGAAAAAATTAACTGTCAAGAAGTCATTTATGACTGGTAGCTCAGGGGTCAAGCACTTGACTTGCAATCTGCAGGTCCTGGGTTCAAATCCCGCCATGTACAAATGTGTTTTTCGATTTCCGACTGCATATGTACATTTTTCCGACGTTCTTACGGTGAAGGAAAACATCGTGATGCAACCTGCACATATCTGAGAAGATATTCAAAGATATGTGTGAAGTCAACCAACTCGCACTTGGCCAGCATGGTTGAATATGGCCTAATCACCCTTAACTCAGGGTAGGCTCCGAGCCCCTAGGAGGGGACCTATAGTGAGCTGATGATGATGATTGTTATGGTAGTAGTATAAGATATGTAGTATAGCAATATTGGGATACAGTTTCGTTACATGTTTAGCAAATTTATTATTAACACTAAGCAGAAAAAAAAATTACGACGTATTACGAATATTTGTGACATTCGCCTTCGTATCGTCATCGTCATACTTATGTCAAACTTACTATGAGATTTTTGGTATACATTACGCAACTGCACAAATTTTAATTCAAATTTTTTCGATGAAGATACGATGGCGTTTGTAAGAAATATTCGTGGAAGGCCCACGGTTGTACGTATTGTCGTAATTAAAAATTTAATTCTTAATAAACTTCGTAGCTTCTAAACCTTATAACTATAACCAAACGGATTAGTTATTTTTAGGTAGGAGGTGTTGGTTTTTAAAAAATGTTCATGGATACTATTTATACTGTAGCTTTTTAGAAAACTAACGGTCGTAGGTCTAATTTTGCTATTTTACTTTTATGTTTGTAATATACTAAATTGTTATTTAACAGTTGAGGTCCAAATCTCCCGTTTTCTTCGTTTACTTTTACGATTATTTGAAGTGAAACTTCTTTTATTATTTCTTAATTTATCAGTTAAATTTCTCATCCACTCTTTCATTCTAAAAAACAATGTTGGTTTTATTGATTTGTCATTTTTATCACTAACTTGTTTATCAATCCCATGTGCATTTGGTAACCAACTTTGATACGGCGTAGTTAAGTCTTGCACTGTCATAAAATTACTATCCAAATACCGAAGTGGTGATGGTACTTGTAAAGGAGCCTCTCTAGCATATGTCAACGATAATGGAGCAAATAATGCTGCAAGTCCTGAAAACCCTGCAAATAATATTGCTATTGGAGTTAAAATAAAGGAGATTATTCCAAATCCTAAAGGACTGATTGTCGCTAACCAATTAAATGCACCTAAAGCTGGTCTAAAGAAGTTAATGATGGAGGAAAATCCAAACACATCATCGTCATTGTCACTTGGACGTCCTGGTTTTGTGATTGTGGATAACGCAGAACTAGGTGAGGCAAAGTTACCCGGTTCTGCTGATTCTTGAGCGACTGTGTTTGCATTATAATTTGTTAATGCTGTTCCTTCTATAGAGGCACTTTCGGTATTTTCATCACTTTCAACCGACTCATTATAGTCATTATTACTATCACTTGATTCTGAATCATCCATAGATGGTAATCCAAATACATCTGCAAAGGATGTTTCTGTATCTTCCTCTGATTCTATTACATTGTTCTTGTTCACAACGTTTGTGTTTACTGCGATATTTAGATCTGGACAAGCTTCTTTAGCTTGACCTTGGAAAGTGTTATTCAGTGTTAGATATATAGTAGGACATTCGTCCGGTGAAGCACTGTATTCTTCCGGTCTTATTATAATTCTGTCTGTGTAAGCTGAAGTTGGTTGAAAAGTTGTGACCTCGTAATTATTAGTTGGATATTGAGGGTAGTTATTGACATGATTATGATAATTATAATGATCTTTTACGGGGTTTGTTATCCTATTAGGTCTTTGTGTCGTTGTTACGGGTTGCATAACTTGATAATTTTGTTGGGGCCAAGGTGGTGGATAACCTACGTTAGTGATTATAGGCGTGGGGGATGGGGTTGTAAATACATAAGCAGGTCTAGTATGGCTGTATGGATAATTGTCCATGTATTGTACAGTAGGAGGATTTATTGGATGTTCTGAATATTGTGGCCTAGGTTTATAATATACTTTCTTTGTAAGTTTTGGATGATTATCTTTGGAAAAGCCACTGATTTCGCTATTATTATTTTCACTACTAGTATAATCGTCACTATCTTTGGAATTATCAACTATTTTACCATCTCCAGAATCACTATTCTCTTTGTCAAAATTTAAATCTTCATATTTAGTTTGATCCATCCATTTAGTTATGACTTTTCTAATTACTGGCTTATTTTTTTCTTGAAATAAACTATCATCTTTTAGTACATTTTGTTCGCTAAATTTTAACTTAGATATTGAAGTGTACGCCCTGCCTATGTCATTTGTTTTAGTAGTTTGTTCATTAATAAATGAATTAAGATTACCTCTTACAACCCGACCACGTCTGTGTGATGTATGTTTCGTATCATTTAATATTTGAAATAATTTAGGATTATTTAAATGTGAAACATGTTCATTTAGATTTACAATAGATGATTTTTGGTTTCTTAAATTAACATCTAAACGAGATTTATTAATCAAACTTATAGCTATTGGGGACACAAATGTACTTAAATTATAATTACTCCTAAAATTATACCTTGTAGGAATTTCTGATGTATCTGTAGAGGGTTGAGTTGAACTTTGAACAGGTGACGTATCATTTTGAGGTCGCGAAAGAACCGTTTGACACAAAACAAATAAAACTAAAACTACAGTCCACTTTGAGTTTGCACATTTGTGACGCGTCATGTTGAAACTCGCGGAAACTACCTGAAAAGAAAAAAAAATCGTTAGAATTATAATTTTCAACATAGGTAATAAATCGAATATATAATACAGTAGTCTACTTTACAGTATAAACAGTATCAGTTGATAATCGATGGCAACAAAACCGTGTGTTTTCATTGAAGAAACATTTGTATCAAAAAAAATTATCCCTCACATTATCTTTACTAAATTTCACGGTAACTTGAAAGACAATTTGATAATTGCCGAAGTATATAACCAGTATCGGATGACATGCAGGGCAATATTCATTTATATAGAAGCTAATATTGAAACAAGAGATTTAAAGTCTTGCGTCTCTTCACTATAGGTCCAGATTTCATTGATTGACTTTAACATGTAACGGTTCGAACACCGTTATAAATAAGATTTAAGTTGGTTTTATAATTTATAAAGTTGGAAATATATGACCCAAAAAAAATCAAAAATATTCCTATCTACTATACCGTTATTTACAATACAACTAAATACATAAATGGAGGAGTTTGTCTTGTTAATGATAGCTTAAAGTTTAGAATTTTAGAACAACCTGTTTCAACGGTATTTCGGTGACACTATTTTAAAACAAGTATCCATAGCATCTGCCTACATAAAATAGCTTTGATTTTTTGACTTTAAATTAACAAACAAAAGAAAAAATAAAATTACACATTTCAATTTTTTCTTAAGTTTTTTTCTATTGTTTAAGGTTCATATTATTAGGAAGTAAATCCGAAAATGTGCCAGTGTATTGATGCAACTAGCCTTACTAAAATATCGATGTTTATGTCCCCTCACTATTCATTCTGACACTGGACTTTGTAACGAAAGCACGTCATTCGCGCCAAATGATTCTAACTAATAAAGTCTATAAATATGTTTTCGTTTCCTTTTCTTTCTCAAATATATAAAAATGTGAAATATAAATAACAACATAACACATGTAAGTACTCAATGCAAATACATAAAGTCACACAAAGAATGTAAGGGGTTAAAATTCTCGAACCTTTGTTTAGGAAAACCACAAAGGATGAAGCATAGCCACAAGGAATTATTTTGAATTACAAGCAACTAAACCTTAAAATATTCCTAACGTGAATGATGAATTGCATGGGAAAACTCTTTTGACTCCTTTGTTATTTATTTTTAAAGAAAAAAAAATAAAAACACCGAAATATTACTTCTCAAATAGAGATTTTTTGGATATAACACTAATTTTACCTTAATGTAATAAGGTCCCCAAAAACAACAATATTAAAATACAATATAAAATTTAATTTCTTATTTAAAAATCTTACGAAACCACTTATTTAAATTCCATGTCACAATAAATAAACTGAAATTTAAAAAAAAATTCAAAGTATCGACAAGTTACCCGTCAAAAGGTCAACGACCCCGCGGCCATGACCTACTGGCGGTCATTATACGAAGCATTACTGACCTCTATAACTAAAACAAGCTTTTTGGACTCAGTCCGTTACAAAAAGAAGGATGTGTGCCACTGACTGGGTTTTTTATATTGACAGCTATAAATCCGATTTTTAGGATGTTTACTATGCGCATAAAAATTCTATTAAGTTCTACAAAATTAAAAAAAAAAAACTGAAATTAACTTTGAAAAAGTCGTAAACCTTTTTGGCGCACTCAGATTTGACTTACTTCGAAATCCCTTATTGACTACTTAATGATTTTGAGTAAAGCGTTAAAACTAAAAATTTATCAGAGTTTCTAAAAAAGAATTATGTTCCATAATAAAATAAACTATAAGATTCCAGGATGTTGAGTCAATGCACTACCCTTAAGTAACCGGTCCGTATTAAAACTTGCTAGTCAACTTTAAACGCTACTTTAGTACTTATCAGCTATAAGTATACTTTATCCCAAACCATTATTTTTTTTAAATGGTTGTTGCCTGCGACTCCGTCATCGCGGTATTAAAAAAAATGTTATTAACCTATGTGTTCTTCCAGACTATGTTTAATATCCATTTTTCATCAAGATTCATTTAGCCGTTCCGGAGATACCTTATAACAAACATCTATCCTTACAAACTTCGCATTTATTATTAGTAAGTAAGATTACTCACATTTTTATGCCCAATAGTAAATTTAATATATATCTTCTTTAACTAATTATGCCTAATTTAATCGATATACAAAAATATTTGTATATTTTTTTACAAAATATAATTTTTTATTTACGTCGTGTCGATGTCTAAACGAAATAGCTGTACCCATTTTCTATAACATCTATTACTTCAATCTGTCGTTTCTATACGTCATTATACTCAAATGTCATGTTATTTAGCACGAGTTGTAATCAATCTCAATATAGAATCGCTATCGCTTATCACTTTACGCCGTCAGTGGAGCGCGACCATTATGTTAATCGTATAACTGCAGACGAGTATCGGAATGCGTTCTCATTTCTAGTTCGTCATCTGCGCTCCTTTTACAACGGGTCCACAGTAATTATTTATCTATGCTTTTACCTTACTATATTAATCTTTTTTATTAGAATTCAGCTGATATTGCCAAATTTAAATAGAGAACAGTTACTCTAAAAGCGTCAGCGACTCTGGTGTTAAGCTTATACTCTAAAGGTCTTGGTTTCGAATCGCGTTATATACCGATGTGTTTTTCGATTTCCGATTTACATATCTACATTTATCGAATGATCTTACGGTGAAGGAAAACATCGTGATGCAAACTACACTGCGAAGAAATTCAACCCGCAGTAGGCCACCGTGGTTGACTATGCCCTAGTCACCCCTAACCTATGGTAGGCTCCGAGCCCCTCCGTGGTGACTTATAGTAAGCTGATGATGAACTCTTATAATTTTCACGCACTGATCGTTCGTCCTAAATCCCTGTATAAAATATATTGTTATCTCTATTTTGGCAAAGTTAATATGGTGCTTCACGATATGTTTTCATCAGGGGTTTCAAAAATCAACGATGAATGTGTTAATCAAGATTGAGACACAGATTTATGGAACGTAAGTACTTAATTATATAATATAAGGATGCAAAGCTATTTCCATAGTAATAAATAAAATGCCGCTCTAACTAATTAGCGCTACAGCTTTTTTTATATCATAAGGTGGCAAACGAGCGAGCGGCCACCCGAAATCGCTGAAATAGCGAAATGACCGATGCCCATAGACATACGCAATTGCATATGCGTTGCCTAAACTAAATCGACGGAGGAGAGGATGCACAGAAAGAAAATATGTTCCCTTGCCATTCATCCTCTCATCCGGAAAGTCCACTTCCACTTTCCATCCTTTCCTTATAAGAAAAAGGGAGGAAAGGGAAAGAGGACTAAATTAGGCCTCCGGGACGCTTACCCGGGACAGTTACCATAGAATAGACACCGGAGACACAAAATTAAAAACAAAAGCAGAAAATCCATTTCAGTTATTTTGAAACACGACTTGTGAGCATTCTTATTCAATTACTATTGTCACACTCGACTTGTGACAACCTGGTAACATTTAATGAACGTTCACGGGGCTCGGGCACACTTGTGTTATACCGGAAACACTTTCCACTTTATGTCATTTCCACGCTTCAAGTGTCACATGCAATATTAAGCACGCACTATAATTTGTCACCTACCATAAGCATCGATGTTACACAAGGTAATGGGAGCTTAGAAATACTATAAACGTTCATTATGAGGGAAAATATTGTGATGCAATTTGCACATATCTGAGAAATCAATGATGTTTGTAGTCATCTAAAATTGAGCCAACGACTGTGGTCCTAGTCTCCTAAAACTTACATTCGTTGGTTTCAAAAACATTCTCGTACAAAATAATTTCCAACTAACTTTACATCTTCTGAATAGGAAGAAAATAGGGTACAGCAAACAATTACGAGTATACTACAGTGCATAATCTTTGTACCAACTTATGCTAAGTGGTCCTACAATAACACATGACGGAACACTCCACCTCTACATAATTACATGCTTTGACATGGGTATTGCGTTTCCTAGTTATGTTATTGCCCCATGGGAGTTCGCAAAAGTACCAGGGTTACATACATATGGAAGAGAACAAACTACAGAAAGGTTTCCAATGGCTAAAGACAGAATAAGATTTTATTCGTATCCCTTAAAGTGTAGCCATTACCTTAGGAGTAGAACATGTGTCCACAATTCAGACAAAAACAGTCGGGGTCTTTTATTAGTTTAACTATTTCTAGAAATCTTGTGGTTTGAATAAAGTTATTCAAATCTTTTTTTAAATATTCACTGCTTTCCAAGTTTTTATTTGCATTTCATATTAATTTAATTTTCGGTAGCACGGATTAATTTATATAAAGTACCAGGGTAACATAAGTATGGTGGAAGTGTGTCGCACTCTGCATTAGAGTACCGTTGTACATCGAATTGTTCTGGTATTTGGAACAAGCGCGCCTTAAACGCTTTTCGGTTACGGTTCAACAAACAAAAAGGATTGTAGGAAAAATACAATGTATGGGCTATTAAATCGATGACAAAAAAGGAAACGAAATGAACGATTTAAGGTTCTTTGGAAATGTACTTCAAAAATTCGGTGGTTGAAATCGTCTACCACTTTTTTTTGTAAAACTGTTCATTCATTGTGTAATTTCGTCTGATAATATTTACAAAATATTATAGGATTTTAATTAATTTGCAACTAAAATTGCTATAATGATCCAAAGCGTCGATGTATGAACGAAACTTTACATTTACATTTTGTTCTTTGCCCTTTGATCTTAAAGTAGCATACTTAAATACTATTCTGTCTTAACCCGGAATAACCACAGATTATGTAACGTCATGATTCTACGTATTATATAATTTTAATGTCAATCAAATGACCTACAAAATACTTCAAGATAATGCGTAACGTCTTGATTTCTTTTGACAAATCAACTGTACAAATAGAGTGTGTAACATAATCTATTTTTAATCGGAAGAAAATAAGTGTTTTAGGAAGTCAAAACTTTGACTTCTTTTGTATCAAAATTTTATTTTACAACTACCTTAAGATTACAAAACATTTGTAAGGTTATGTAGTAAGGATAGGTTGTAGCAGCTTCAAACTTAAGAAAATCCATTCCATTTTCAAATAGAAGTATTCAGGGTGATAGTACTATAACGTAGTGTTTAATTAAAAAGGTTCTTAATTAGGTCTTTATTTGAATTATTCCTATACCGAAATAGAACCTTAATTTACAACTATAGTACCAATGTGCATAAAACGGTGAAAGCAACAAACAAACATGAGGAATGTAAAGAGGGTAAGGAATTCGTGCCGATTGAATCTTATAATACATTTTATGTTCTCATTGCTATAACATTTACATTAAACATGTTTATATCAAGGTGGCATTCGAATAGGTCACCTGTTGTTAACTGACCGTTATCATACCGTTACCCATATATCCATATAAGAATTTTTATTGCTTTCTCAATTTAAATTTCGAGAGAGAAAGAGAGAAATGTAAACTCAAGTAATATTAGTATATTATTGTGTTATCTGTGGTATTTAATGTCTTAATTCTTTTGTTTAAGACGCAAAAGTTAGAAGAAGATTGCTTGAAGACGTGTTAATAATTCTAAGAGTTTTAATTTATAATTTATAGAGTTAAAGATTCAAATATTTCGAAGCTAGTTGTTGATATATTATTGTGCATGATATTGAATTGTGGTGTTCACGACGATTCGCTTAAACCACTCTGCTATTTTGTCCTAAATAGATTAATATGTGAATAACAGATTCATCACTAATAGAAATTCTGAGTAACCTTACAGCGAAAGTTATTTTTTTAAATATTTTTACTGATAGAAACTAAACATCTCAATCCGTTGGCTTCATAAAAGTCATGACTTGGATAAACCACTACAAACATAAACGACCCTTAAATTGTAGAAAAAACAATTGTTCATCCTTAAAAACAACTGAGGATCTATCACGAATATTTTCGACAAGCGTCTTCGTATCGTCATCGTAAATTATGTTAAAATTATATATTTGATTTACTCTACGCTTGATGGGGCAATGCACAATTATCAATACAAATTTTGTCGATGATGATGTTCGTGCTAGGTATTTTTCTTTATTGTTATTTCTTCAAAAATTATTACGTATTTCGACCGAAAAACCCACATTCTAATCGTAATATATGAGTGCTACGAATAAACAATAATAATCGGTGAAAGTGGCAAGCGCGAAGCCGATACACAACAAACCCCCCTCGCCCCACCTTACCCCTCACCCTTGATACTTCTAGAAATTAAGGTCACTTTCTCCGCAAAAACTTAGGGCTGACTCACTAATTTATAGATGGAATTTACGCGCAAATCTTATATACGTCACCGGTGATTATTGTACGCCGCTTGTTTCTGATTAGCCCCGTTAAAACATAGTACGGCGTTAACGTGAATTAATCAACAAATCGACGTGTTTATCTCGATAATGTGACAATTATTTTATTATTAACTTTAAATGTTTGTGCTTGCTGATAAATGTTTTTACATTTCTGTTATCCTGCCAACAAAAAATTGGCAAAATTGTTATCGGTTCACGCACGATGGGAATACTTCTTACTTATACTTTTATTATTTCTGTAATTAGTAGAAATTACCTCTAAAAACTAACAAATTATGTTCTATTTCTATGAGTAAAAGACATAATATTTCGACGAACATCAATAAAGGACTTCATAGGGTCCGAGGTTTTGAAGCTTCGAGTTCACATTGGTTTTTCATAAACGACACGACTCCCCCGAGAAAACCCAGCGCAGATTATAAAATAAGTTAAAAGTAACTTAACTTTTTTAAACAAAGCTTTTGATTAAGAACTTAAAAACACATTTACTAATTTACGATTTTCAAAAACTACATACAAATCTGTCTTTTTAAATGTAGATGTAATAAATATTTTATACGTAAAGTAGGAATTTCCTTAGCACTAAAGATATAACTTACCGTTAAATAAAGACCCGTTGTTGATCACACTAAGTTCGGTCCAGACCGGAGACCGTGGGTATACGAGTTACTTGTAACGCGCGCGCGAGTGCACTGATGAGCCGGACCGGCTAACGGTACCCTGGTCCACTTCCTTGTGTTTTCTTAACGCACCTTCACACGTCACGGTGACGTGACGTGATAAACAAGGTTGGAGTAATGCAAACATTCCTATTCCTTTACCAACGAGATGTTTTCCGCTTGGCCTTTGACTCTTAGATGCGTGTCCCATCATATGGGCAAGATAAACTTGAACTTCGTATTTTGTAGTCTACTAGACTCATTAAGATGCCACTAAGGGCTGCTACTATGTAAAATATACTTTAAGGTGCTTCTTTAGCGACCAATTAACGACTTGCTATAAGAATAGGTTATTTATGATATAGACTGTTTACTTGATGATAGGAATGTTGAAACTCTATCTAGACGAAGAAGTAAACATTTGAGGATATACCTATATTTTGTAAGTAACGTTATTATAAACTGATTTCATGACAGAATTTGCTGTACCTTTTCACACGTTATGGGGGATTTTTTCCTAGGCCAAGTTAATTTTGAGATGGTATCACTTACCATAACGGTGTTATAAATGCCTATGAAATGAATATAAATACATTTTAGAAGCCGTAAGCATTCTATGAACTGTACTAACACGCTATCATTGTATCTTATTACGTTGCGTTTAATAATAACCCTAAAATAAAATGAATTAATTAGCAACATTAAGCCTAGATACATGAACAATGCATTCGTAATAAAATTTAATTTGTAACACCTTACCAAAAATTTTATACAAGAGGTAATTTAAATTATGCACCAAAGATACACTTACATACTCTTACATAATGTACCAAATATTTCTTCATTGTACAACGCTAACGTATTTTTTCGGAGTTTTGATTTGAATTTCAGATAATGTTATTATTTTAAGACTTTTGTTTCCATTCATACAGTTCATGATTATAAAATGTGGAAAGCTCAAGAATGTTGATTTTGATACTGACACTGGATACTGTTACTTTTAAATGACTTTTTGTGTTTTTTTTAACTTGACAAGCTTGGTTTAAGATAAGCGCCATCTATGATATGTTTTTGGAATTGAGTGTAGTGAAGTTTACAGGAATTAATTATGTTTTTACTTCTTGCTAACAGATGGCGGTATTGGAAAATAAATTAGTTTTTATAACTCTCCACTAGATGACGCTATTACAAAATGTATTATTTAGTTTAACTACTCACCACTAGAAAGCGGTAAGCTAACATTAATTAATTCCGAAATAAATCTCACTAAAATGTGAAATCTTAATAAATGTTTGCACATTCAAAAGTGGTAAAAAGAACAATAGTTTGTTACACATAAAACATGTGAACTAAAAAATCTTATCTTATTTTATAGTGGATCTCAATCAATTAAAGGTTTTATATCACACTTGATACCAGGCATAAACAATTCCTAAGCTACATCAACCGCACCACAACCTAAAGTTATAAAAAAAAAACAAATATAATAATACGCAATTTAATACCATAATATTCGTAATGGTGAACAATAAGGCATCACTGGAGATTTCTCAAGAAAGCGAGTTAAATCACAGCCAGACGTCTAAGGCTTGGCTTAGCTTATTGGATGGCGGATATTAGACTTGCTATTTTCCACTACGACAATTAGGTAGCGCACATAGTGCATGAACAAAGCGGGAAATAATTTATATTTTGTACCGTACCTATTTAATATGAGTATTTCTTGTAACGTATATAAAATATTGAGTATCCATAAACGTTATTTTAATTATATTTTACACTTACTACTAATATTAATATAGCTGGATCTACTATTTAATTGCTTCCCTTAATTTTTAAGAGGTTATCCAAAAGGATAGAAACCCAAAAATACATTGGTAGATAATTTTACTCGATTAAATCTACATATACTTTAATTGATTATATATAAAAGTTATTAAATAAATGTAGAAGCCTTATCGCTGTCATTTATATTAATCCTGAATATATAATATGTGAAACTGAGGTGCACTCAAAAGGGAAAGTGATTGGTCTCAGGAAGGCCTTTCATTACCGTCCAGCTAATAAGGTATTGCTTTAACTAAATTGCGTTAATTGCAAAACAAACAAGAATATTCTAAAATACATAAACAGTTCCATAATAATAAGTAAACACAAATACTGCGTTTCAAATTGTAGTTTGTAATATTCGCACTAACATAGATTTTAAAATTACCAGCATTATAAATTTATTACTGAACATCGTGATGCAACCTGCACATATCTAAGAAGAAATTTAAAGATATGTGTGAAGTCAACCAACCCGCACTTGGCCAGCGTGGTTGACTATGGCCTAATCACCCCTAAGTTAGGGTAGGCTCCGAGCCTTTCATCGGGGACGTATAGAGAGGTGATGATGACTAGACTAGGTTTAAATTATTAATAGCTTAAACATAATTAAATTTGCGACGCTTACTTTCTTCGTGATAAAAATAAACAGATTTTATATAATCTGTAAACACTCACCCATCCATTTCATTGGGCCCTTTAGAGCGTCTTGAAGCAAACAATTCTTCAGCTCGGTTTATCAGTTGCATAATATTTTGAATTTGTTTCACTTTCAATTCAACGCCATTAATTTTCGATACATCCAATAAACTGTTGATTTAACTTTACGATTTACTTCCTTTTTTAAAACATTACAATTATCTTCGATTGTTAATTTAACATTTTGACCATAAAGTTAGGTAATTCAGTTACGTGCAAGTCTATGTACTAAATTATTATTACGTTTTTCATTACATTTGTCTGTTCAATGTTATCTTCTTTTCTATATTTGCTATTGATTCTTGTAAACACGTCTTTGCTGTTTCCAACAACATGTAATTTCTATTCTTTTGAGTTTGTATCTCGTTATTTTGATTGTCTTTAAAGTTAGCGAAAGTTGAATTTATTCTTCGGGATTATGGCCTTTTCTTATTCTTCGTTGTCTTAACGACCGGTGTCATCCGCCAATTGCTGTAATAAAATAATTATGTATCATTATTTGCTTTTCATTATTTATCTTATAAGTAAGTTGTTGCCAGTTTGATCGATCATTAAGTGACGAAATCGTGACTTCCTATCATTCACACGTTACTACGAATCAACAAGATTTCTCGAAGTTTAATGACATATCATATGAAGACAATGGACATTTCATTTTACACCATTTACGTTGTACGTCCCGGAATTTAGTCCTTCCCAGCCTTTTTCTTATAAGGAAAGGATGGGAAGTGGAAGTGGAATTTCCGGATGAGAAGATGCATGGGAAGGGAAAATATTTTCTTTCTGTGCATCCTCTCCTCCGTCGATTAAAGGTAGTTAACGCATATGCAATTGCGTATGTCTATGGGCAACGGTCTCTTCGCTATTTCAACGATTTCAGGTGGCCGATGGCTCGTTTGCCATCTCATAATATATAAAAAAAAGAAAACAAACAAGGAGTAAAGGGAGGCGAGAAAGAATATTAGAGAGATCAACTTCGTAGTCTTCGACAAAATTTGTGTTAATATTGGTATAGTATTTTTTTATCGAATGTAAAGCACACCAAAAATCTTATACCTATGTTAATTTTGTCGATAACGTAACGAAGACTAATGTCTGTATTATACGTGCAAGTCTCTCTGTAAACTAAAATATTGTTTAAATATTACTCATTAAGGTCTTAATTAATTGTTTCCTAATTTATCGCTCTCTCTGCCGTTTATCTCATAATTACTGACAGTATTTATAGATAAATCTTTTAAAAACAAATCAATTATAATAAGAAAAAAACACATGTAATAACAACATATATCTTAATATATCTTGTAATTTTTTTTAGTTTCACTTAAACTCCTTTCACAATTCAAGTATCAAGTTATCTCAGCTTAAAATCAACAGGTAAATGAGACATATTTGGAAAGGAGACGAAAAAAACGAAATGAATTCAAGTCTTGAATGTTTTTAAAATATCTGAGAGTAGTGGGAATTTTTTTACATAAGTAAAATATAAATAGAATATAAAAATAGAAACTTAATTTAAAGTCAAATTTAATTATGTGCGATTTTTAAAATAATTACCATTGTTATAATCTCATCATTTAAGTCTATTCACGTAAAGTGAAAAAAACTATTATGAATAACTACGTTTATTCAATATAGCTGTCGCCCACGACCCCTGCCGCGTAGAATTAAAAAAAAAAAACTTAATTAGTAGCCTATACATTCCTCCAGACTATGTTCTACATCTATGCTAAATTTCAGCGCCTCGTTCAGATGTTTTACCAACAAACAAACATCTATCCATCCATTCAAACATTCGCATTTATAATATTAGTAAGATAAGATTAAATTTACAATGTTTTTTAATCTAATATATAATATGTAATTTTCTTGAGGCTGTAAACATAGAAAATGCCAAAAATCAACAAAAAATAATAATATCTATTCGTCCCTAAATAGCAAACAACCTAGTTATAACTTAGCCCTTCATGCTTCCACATAAAGGTTAAAATACCTTGTATGTTTAAGGCATTTCGCATAAAATTCGCAAGTTTCAATATTACTCATCGTTTGAGGTAGTTGGAACAGTAATTGACCTTTCAACGAAAACTATTTAAAATTCACAATATCCGAGCATCGAGGGCAAAGTACTCACGATATACTACGACTGTGACGTCTTGAGTCACGATTTTGCATCGATTAAAAAACTATAAACACAGAGTATTTATTTCTTGATCTATACAAGAGAATACTTTCTAATGTCAAGCCGAAAGTTTCCCATAATTTTATTCCACTTTTGATTGTCACGACGTAAAACTAACGAGGCTTCACCTATTAGTTTCTGCGGTTGTATTATCTGGTATGATTATTTACTTTTATCTTCATTTGGTATGCGCTAGATTTGTTTGTGGAAAATGATTGATGGAATAAAATAAAAATGTCCGCGAGGAATTAAAAAAAATCTATTGGTCGCAGCGTAATGTTATATAGCCTAAAGCCTTCCTCTATAAATGGACTATCCTACAAAAAAAGAATTTTTTAAATCGGACCAGTAGTTCTTGAGATTAGCGCGTTTCAACAAACAAACAAACTCTTCCGCTTTATAATATTAGTATAGATGCGAATATTTGGATGGATGGAAGGATCAATGGATGTGGTAGAGCCCGCTTTAACATCTTCGCACGAATCGGCCCGGTGAAATACCACGACCACACAGAAGACAGGCGTGAAGTGGAAGCAATTCCGCGTTTCGTCTGATGAGTGTGCGTCCCGGAGGCCTAATTTAGTCCTCTTTCCCTTCCCATCCTTTTCTTTATAAGGAAAGAATGGGAAGTGGAAGTGGACTTTCCGGATGAGAGGAAGCATGGAAAGGGAAGATATTTTCTTTCTGTGCATCCTCTCCTCCGTTGATTAAAGTTAGGCAACGCATATGCAATTGCGTATGTCTATGGGCAACGGTCACTTCGCTATTTCAGCGATTTCATGTGGTCGCTTGCTCGTTTGCCACCTTATGATATAAAAAAAAATGTTTGTTTAAAGGTATCTAGAGAATCTCTGATTCTCTGAAACTCTTACGAAGTTAAAATCTTGATGTCTAGTACAATGTAGCAAGATATATATAGGTTCAGAGTTAAAGTACCTATGTAACCATTGTGATGCCAACTAAATAGAACAGTAGAAGAAATCATATCATTTTTATTCATATCAAATCACATCTCTCTTGACATGTTTTGTACATCACACGATTCAAATGTTAAATTTTGTGTCTGTCAAACGAAAGTGTACCATGAAGGCTTAACATGAGCAATCATTTCCGCTGCTATTATAACGCCATTGTTCGGTATTTTTGTTCGTCTGTTTGTTTATAATTTTAAATAAAGTTTTTATCAAATTTAAGGAAGCTTTTATATTGATTTTTGTATTGAAAATAAAAAAGCATTAGCTCTTTATCTTTATCCCACTTATATAGGGTTGGCGCGCCAGTTTTTCGTCCACCAGATCGAATATAAAACATAAATCATGTTTTTGGGACTTAATTTAAAAACACGAATGGCATGTAAAAACAAATAGAATCGAGAAATGCCTTGGAATGAGCAGATGGCAAAGCATTAAATTGGTAAAATGTCTGGCAATAGTTCAAATAGTATCAATTTTCTACTTTTAAATTATCTAAAATATTGTCAAGATGCTAAGACTACTAATGTAGTTAAACCACTCTTATTATAGACCAGTTAAAGTACATTTACTCAGTACTTTTATTGGATTACCCCAAGGCACTATATCGGGACCGCAATTTTATTTTATAAGCGAAAATGTCAGTCTCTAGTCTTGATTTATCTAAGTCCATTTACTTTCTACCGCATAAAATTTATACTAATAGTGATAACCTTGCAGTTTCCATCGCCGGAGGAAAGATGGAACTTTCTAGTGCAACAATAGGTGCTTGAGGTTCTATCACAAAGACTGGATAGGTGGCCGAAGGGACCGAGACTAATCGACTTTTGTTATAAATAAATAGCTTCATACTGTTTCAAGTTTTTCTTTTGGTACCCAAAAGTATAGCTGTTTAATAACAGACGAAGGGTTGGCAACATTTGTGTTCCGGAAAATACATAATTTAGTAACTTAGTTCACTATACATCTTATTTTTGACAACCTTGTATGTACAAAATGAAGATGATAGATTTTAATCGATTTTCTTAAAGTATATTAAGGTTTTTCTGATTAATAATTTGTTATAATGTTAGTTATTCTTATCGATATACGAATATTTATTATTAATTTTGAGTTCTCGAAACTAAAGTAAAAAAAAATAAACGCAAGTAAACAGAATCGTTGCGTTTTCGATCCCCGTCACTAGTGTGGAGAATCAATTTCTTTGATCTAACCGATTAACTTCAAAATTCAATTTAATTTCAATATATTTATATATTTATATAGCAACTATTTCCTCTAATAAGTATTTGCTGCTAATATTTTTAATTTGTCAATCATAATAGAACCTACACGCTAAATACTTTTGACTTTATTCCTAACCGGTTTAAGTGGCATAAAAGTATTTTCCTGCGACTTATGTAATTAAAAAAATAAGAAAATTTCGAATATCTTGTTTCGCGCCAAAAGTGAAAACGTTCCATAACAAGTCGAAATACCTTTTAGAAACCACAGATTACATACAGTAGCGGAGCGTGATTTACCGCCTATTATCTAATAGATTGAACGTCCAAAGATGTAAAATTATCTATAACGAAATATATAATCACCGTGATATTTGCATAAAGACCTGTTCTTTGCAGTGAGATCATAAAACTCGATCATGCTTCATTACGGCGCTAAGAGGTGAGCGAATGCTTTTACAATGTCAAGTGAAATTTTAATTAACAGTAGGGCGATGAACCCATTTATTGACACTAAGTCATTGTGCGATTATTTTTTTTTTAAGAAGCGTTTAAGAACACAAACAATATTAAATGGATAAGATTAGATTAGATTCTAAAAATTTTTAAATTTCGAATTCATTTTTTTTTTAATTTTAATGGTTTTTTTCAAACAAGGATGCTTTTACGAAGGAATGTTAAAGGATTTTTTTTTAAATTAATTAACCTTTCAAGTTAATGACATTGTTGAAATGCATATTTCAGTTTTTAGCATTTTATTGCGTAATGAACATGAAAATATCATTAATAATGATTGTCGAACGATCGATCGAGCGATTTCATTATTTCCTTCTTATAGCCATTTTTAAGTGAAAGTCAATTAAGAGGATTCAGGCTGTAAATAAATTTTTGCGGATATAAATTATTGGTCTTTTTTCTTAAAACGTGTTTTTTTATTTAAAGTATTTTAAACTTAATTATTCACAATCTTGGTTTACAGATTGCATAAATACGAGTAATATATACGATTAGATTTAGTCGTCTTAATACTTGTGTTGCGATATCTGTCCACCGGGGGCATGTAAAATAAATTATGATAGCACACTAGCGCCCTCATGTCAATTTCAAAAAATGTCACAGTATCATTTACGTACTACATCTGTCAGGTTTAGTTTTTATACCATTTCCTATGACCACGAAGGTTATACATAACTTCTGATATAACTTACTTCGATATCAATACCTCTCTTCGGGCTAGTGAGGTTAGACAAAGTGCATTCGATCCGAAGCACAACGAACTTCAAAAATGGATCTGTCAATAATAAGTCACGTGATTATCGCGCGTCAGCTCCTTACACTTCTGAAGTTCGCTATGCGAATACATTTTGTCTAAGACCTCAGATATCTTTGATGACTATACTAAAAGAAAGAATATCGAATAGGCGTTTCCGTGACGTCATTGTTAAGTTCTATTTTTGTAATACTAATAGATTCTATTATTTAGACGGGATATTTATTAAGACTAGATGCCTAAATAAAACAGTATTTCCCGAGCGACTGCGCCCGAGATGTTATCTTATAATGACTGCAATGGAGACACAAGCCGCAGTAATTGACACACGCCACAGTTTACCGGCCCGGTTTACATCAAACCTTTGTTGGCTTGGGATAAATCTTTATTGTTAATGATTTTATGTCTATAAGCCATACTATTGATTTATTTAACTTTGAATTCAACGTTTTAAAAACAATATTTCACTTATATTTGTTTGTCTGCTCTAGTCTAAAATTTAGACAGCTTTAGTCTTTATCCTATCAGCACACTAATTCTTCAAAATCAAGTATCAAATATTAGTGGTCGCTCATAGTACCTTTTTATTCTGTACCACTTTGTGGTTGACAAAAAAATAGATCGAGAAGGTGAATGTAATACGTCGACCCCTATATAACACCCTGTATCTTAGTCTTTAACCTATCCTAAATACTCAGTTGTTCTATGTATAGTGTCATATACATTGTATAATTACAAAATTAATTTTGTTCCAGAATATAACCAGAAAACTGTTACACGTACAAATGGCTAGGGAAATAACGTTCTAAACTGTACCTATTATTTGATCCAATCGACTTTACTTAGATCATGATGAGTTAACTCCCCGATGTTCTGATTCAATAGAAAGTGTTTTCACTTAATGGCACAGACGTGCGAATTCTATCCCAATGGTTTTTACTTTGCTGACATTTATACAACAATGCTACCAAATATGGTAATACATAAAAACAAAAGCTTTCGTATTCAAGATAGATTTACTGTAAAAATAGTTTGTATTTGGGTTTTGAATTTATTGAAAAAACAAAAACTTTTTTTTATATGAAAATATTAGCAGTTTTTTTTTTGTAAATTTACTAATATTTCTTTTAACATATCAACTTAAATCTAGGCTTGTGCTAGGATATGGTTTACGACAATAGTCGAATGACGGGATTCGAACCCCCGACCTCGTGGTCGGAAATCCGTACCCCTTAACTATTAGACTATTGACGCTTTTAATCAACAAAATAAGTAATCATAAAACAAGACCTTTTTTTAGTTGGGAGTCACAACAGTTGTAAGTATCGTTTGAGTTAATAAAAATTGAACGAATATGTATTTATTAAACTATGTTTCTTATACGTTGTCCTTTTAAGCTATCGACCTACGTCGTCAGTTTATAAACGAACTAGACGCGGGCCTCCTAATTGATTTTTTTGTAGAGAAAAGAAAATCCAGAGGAGGAAAACATCGATTTAAGAACTTCATTTAAATTGGATAAGCTCCAAATAAATAACTTACACGTAAAATATGAATCAATTTTATTGCTAAATTAAATATTAAAAATAAATTTGAAAATAAATAAATACTCACTAAAATAATCCAAAAAAAAAGAAAACTGAATTTTAATATCACAAATTTCCCATACAAAATCCCCATACACTTTACACGCACTCGTAATTACGTTGAAGAATAAAGAAAATTTTATACGTCTACTCTTTTCCACAACCTGTAGTGTAATGCTCTACTCAATTTTGCCGCGTCTAAGGAAGTTCATACTTTAATATACTATACATTAAAAGATATTCAACCTTAAGCCTTAGTAAACAAGGTTTATTATTAAATAGTTTGAGCCAGAGGTAAAAGTGAGTGAAGCTAACATTTTGCAATGTTTTGATAAATGCCACAATTTATTGCAATCAGTAATGAGCCGGTAGTCATGATGCGCTTTACTCTATGGTTCATGAGTTTACTACAGCGGTTTAGGTTCGAATCCGTGCAATCCTTAACTACACATAGGCGTCCCTACAGGACAGAGTAAAGAAAGCCACCACATGTGTGAAGTGCAAGTAAAAACAATTAAGAAGAAAAATTAGGTAAGAAAAAAATACAGTAACTTGTGATATTTACTGCTGGCCACTTATTATTTCTTTGTCTTATTCTTAACTTATGCCCTTAAAAAAATTAAAGCTTACATTCTTTAATAATTCGTCAAATAATATCCAATCACAACACAAGATCATTTTGATCGATTTTTTCCTTTCGTAGGGCTTGAAGCAAAGTACAGAGGCATTCCTGACCATCATATCAGATGAAAGTCTTACGATATCATCTCGCTGTTTAACCTTTACACGGCCACGTACAACCCGGCAGCTCATATTATTAGAATTTTTCGCACGACTTCACTTTCCAACCACACGCACAATCACCTTCTACGACGTACTATCCTCGTCTATTCAATGTCATTTAAAAACTTAAAAACATTGACTTCCTGAAAAATCAATATAATATTTACAGTCAAAACAATTGGTTTCCTGGTACAGTTCAATTGCAGAAAGATTCATCACATACAAGGTTACAAGTTTACAAGGTTACAAGGTGGAAACCTAAATCAGTATGTGCTTACCTTAAAAAAATCATAGCACAAGGGTTGAGACAGTTAATTGTTTCTAAAGACAATATCAATTTCGTTTTCCACCATCATCCCAGCTAAGATGCTTCAAATTGAGTCTGACTAGCCTTGAAGGCGACAATTCTATTTAAGAGAACAAGATTCAGTAGACGAATTTCTATTATAATTAGTCAGATTTCCAAAACATACATAACTAACGTGAAATGATTTCTATTTTTGACTCTATCAATTGTCCTATATTCTGTTCAATCACCTTGAACTGTTAATTGATTCCGTACATCTCTTCCATTGAGTAGCCGAATGAATTCCATCATGTATTATAGCAAATTTACATTCAAGACAACGTATGAATTCAAAATAATTCCGCTTTCACTCACCAGATGTCGCTTTTTGGGAACACTATGATACATGACAATTAGCCCAACATAGGATCTATAATCTATTTAAGCTTATATCCGTTATTTTCTTAAATAGTCATGCAAGTTGGTAATTTAAGGTAAATAAAAATTACTCCACATTTAAAATGTCGGTTATTATTTAACTTTCTATTGATTAACTACTGACGTATGTCATAAATCGTAACCGTAACAATTTATAAGTTAGATTAGGTTAAGTTTAATAAACAGGATACTATCAATGCAACTTTTAATAGAGGCATGGCAATATACCTACATATCAAAGATCAAAGTACTTACTTTGACCTTTATTATCACTACAATATATCAAGAAGTATGTACAAATACATATATACAGCAAGAATAAATTCCTCAAACTGCCCAAAGAATACTAAACAGCTCGTTTACCGCGTATTTTACTGACATCAATATGTTAAAGTCGTAAAAATATTTTTTTTGTCAATTTTGGCTTTTTGAAATTGTAATAATCGATTACGATTCAATTATCGAATTAAGATGGCAAAATAATTACTTATGGAAAGTGAAATACGATATTCTTGGTATTGTGCGGTTTCAAACTTAATGAATAAACAGTCGTATGAATAATAAAATAGTAAAGAAATTAATCAAAAAACTGATCGGTTACTTCATTAATATTGATATGTGTTAACACGCTTATAATCACCTAAACTATAATATTTACGTAATGTTTATCGTATTTTTAAGTCATTAATAAATAAAAATGTATAAACTTAATAGATTGAATGTAATTCATTATAATTGCCAATAACTTCTAATTGGAGAAACATTTTTGGTTCAATGTTTTGGTTTCAGTGCCATCTAGTGTACAATAGCGCATTGAATGCAAAATAACTTCATTGCGAAATTTCAGTTAAGATTTGTTAGTTCACTAAATGAACACTAGATGGCGTTGTTTACATTTTTATTTTTTTAATCATAAATTAACTAATTTGTCAAGGTTTCAAATTTATTTCACAGTCGATACTGCCTTAACTGTATTTTATAAATAGACATAAATTGAATATTGAACGACTCATTGACAATTCTAGTTAAGAAATGAGTATACAATTTTTAATTGCTTGAGACTGATTTAAGGTCAAAATGGTTAATAAATATAAATTTATGCAATAACCCTCTGCGTAGAAAAGTAAAATTAGATAGATATCTTTATGTGTCCTAAATATTATATTTTCCTTCCAACTTCTTAAACATGTCGATAGCTCTTTGGGTGGATGCGGGTGAAATGGTTTGGCGATAAAAGTTGATCTCCATAACTCGTACAAAGCAATTGCTTACAAAGTTTTCTGTCACATAACACTGCGAGTAGGGGTCTCACACTTTGGGAAAGAAAATTCTCGGAATAAAACTATAAAAAGTAAAGTATTTTATGAAGCAAAATTATAGCGCTTTACCGTTGGACGTGTTGACCTCAAATGACCTACTCCTTTAAACTAGACTTAATTGAAGGTAAAAAGTGTTGTAAAACTAATATTCTTAGACCTTTTAACGACAAAGTAAAGATGTCTCGGACTGATCCATTAATTTCATAAATCTTGGTATCCGTAGCCATAACTTTACTAAGCGTCCTCGTAAATCAAAATCGTCATAGGCAAGTGAATGCGTGCCCAATCTCTAAGCGCCATCTATCAGCAAGTAGCGCGAAGCTTTCAATATTTGAAGAAAAAACTACTTTAGGGATGTTTACCTTAGTATATGTCTTATTGTTTCCCTTTTATCTCTTTGTGCTTGCCTTTCCCCTCTTAAATTTTGTTTAAGTTCCACAATACAAGTTGGGACACAAGTCCGAAGTTCTTTTCTGTCATAAGACGCCCACTGCTAGGCATAGGCCTCTACCAAAGATCGCTACGATACTTAATACCTAATTAATAAAGGTTGGATAGTGTTATAATATAAATTTTATTTTTTAAATTCCAATTTCAAACATGATGCCTGACGAGCACTGAAGTTTTCATTGTTTGTTCGCCGTCTGCTGCGGACTGATATGAGGCCATTGTTTTTTTAAATTAATCCTCTTTTTTCGTTGAAAATTGTTCGCGGCCGCTTTTGTATGCTAATCTACGGATTGTCGACGCTGAAGTTTTTCCATTAATGCGGTTTCTGTCTCCCTGGCGACGAGATTTTTAGTTTTATTATGGTGAAATTAGTATAAATGACCTTACAGTTGGCTTGATATTACGTAATACGAGCGTTTTGAAGACCAAAATGTATAGTAATTTATTTATTGAATAACCTTTGTTTAAGGTTAATGTCAAATATATTTAGATGCTGCGTGCGTGTATCATTAAATAAGCTTATTTTGATAACAATCCCACGTTTCAATGTAAATTTTTCACTTCATTCAAATGAATACTAGCTTAAATATATTGCATAAACTTATCAGGCAAAGCTTATTGCGATTCTAACCATTTTTGCTGAGCTGTTAATATAAAATTTTAAAGTCATTGAATCGTGTTTCCTTCATCTAATTAAATTACACGAAAGTTTTTCATTACTTTAAAACTAAGTTTTAATACCTCGTAAATCGAGATCGCATCTGGTGCTTAAGTTAAAGTGGTGTGCTTAAATCCAACTTAGCATCTATCGACGTGAACATCTTAAGTAAGACTCGCTTGAGTTTTCGATGATAAATTCTTGTACTTAGTATCCAAGTTGCAACAAATCTTCAGCTGGTATTACGTATTGAGTTTTCGAATTACTGGATTTCCGACTGAATTACTTTGACAATAAGAGATGATTTTGATGAGGTATATTTACCTTTCAACTGCGAGCATGAGTGATTCCTTTTACCTTATTGGAATTAAAACTTTATGTTCATATGAATAAGATTTAAATTACTATGTGATGTTGAAAAGACGTGTCCGGGTCTAGAGTGAATGCTGTATTCCCTCTCGAATAATCGATATCTGACGTCTGCCTCCCCCCTCTCCATCGCTGCCCGCGCCCTCTCCCCAGTTAGTTCACTCAGACGTTGTTTAGACGAGAAAAAATAAATTGATTCGATTATTCCAGTTCCCGTTTGCTAGCTCGTTTCACCTGTGATGTTATTATTCAAAAGAAACATTTGTATATTACCTGATTGATATACAATTGAGACAAGAGTCTTTGATGTGAAAAACATTCAGATATTTATTCTTATTTACATTTGTCTGTAGTATAAGTTAATGTAATTAAAGTAGTCTTGAGGCACTAATTATGATTGTTCTGGTTGTTTGGCAGCAAGTGTAGGCGTCTTGTGGGCGATTCTATTCATAATAGTTACCAAGTTTATTAACTTATTATTTACTTTCAATATTTACATTTTAGTTTAATTTTGTATTTCAATTTTTTTTTATAACAGAAGGGGGCAAACGAGCAGCGGGAACACCGAGGTGTTCAACGACGCCCATGGACATCAGCAATACCAGAGGAACTTTGAGGTGGTGATAAGCTCGCTTCTTGAAAGACCCCAAGTCGTAGCGGTTTGGATATACCGCCGAGGACAGACCATTCCACAACGCTGCTGTGCGAGGCAGGAAGCTTCGCACAAACCGCACGGTTGTGGATTGCCAGCCTTCGAAATCTATTCAGGGTGATAAATAATCGCCTCTAATGATTCCTGATATCAAAAATTCTCTAATGTTATCTATAAAATTTTTATCGTCTTTAATTGGTGTTATATTTTACGAGCTTTAGCCTACTCGTATTTGAAGAACATCAACAATAAATTTGACAAAATAATAATAATACAGAACGTTACATTTAAATATTCTGTACAACAGAATAAGTGAATATTAATTTCGTAAAGATTTCAATGTAATTTTAACTGTGATTTTCTTAGCTTTGTTTTAGATCCAAACATCTTGCTGTAAATAACAATTTGCGGATGTATTCGTTACTTATTTAACGTGGGAGAAGATGCGTGGGTAACGAGCTTTTGCCCGAGCGGCTCGGGGCCCACTAATTGGACCTTGTCTGGTTTGCGATGCACTCGATAATGCTTGTACTCAATGTTATTTATCTGACAGACGATGTACTGTCGTTATTTGCTTAATTAGAAGGAGAGAGAGATATTATGAACTTGAAATGCATAAATATCGTGCGATGTAAGAGTAAAAGAAATGTCGTGTGTATAATTTGAAAAAAATATTCTTCTTTGTCGCTGCAGTCTTGTGGTCCTCAAGTATCGGTGACCCGCTTCTCTCTCTCGCTACCGTTAGGAAGAAAATACGAAAATGTGCCAGTGTATTGACGCAACCCTAGCCTTACTAAAATGTCGACGTTTATGTCCCCTCACTATTCATTCTGACACTGAACTTTGTAACGAAAGCGCGTCATCCGCGCCAAAGGATTCTAACTAATAATGTCTCAAACTAGTCGCTGTATTTTTAATACTTTGGTGTAGATGACATCTACAGAAAAAAAAATAAGTATAATATTTTAAGACAAATTCAATATAACTTTATGAACTTCAATGTACCGACAGATGCAAAATTATTCAGCGATCAAACGACATCACAAAGCGAAGCAATTCCAAAACGCAATACAAACGGTATAATAAACGAGAAATACTCACATAAACAAACTTCCTGCCGCGTTTAATATAACATAACTGGCAGATGTTGTTCGGTAGGAAAAAAATTGCGGCAGGTGATATAAAAATACTGAATAAAGGTGGAAATAAGCGGATACAGGGCGGTTGTAAAGCGCCTTCATTGCAAATAGGCCGTAAAGTGTGCCGGATGCGTTGTATGACGCGTCATAGATCACATCGTTTTATTTTGTACCTAAATGCTTCGTGTCTCTCAGAGTCACATTGTCAAATTTGATAAAATCGTCTTGAATTAAGTGTCTAATCATTCCTGCAGGATGTATGACCACGCTTTTTGGTAGTATTACTGATTTAGTATATTTTTGTATTATTAAGAACCGAAGAAAATACATTCATTTTTTATTTGTAGTATAATAGTGCTAGGTCAGATCTATGTTTGTAGTTAGTTAGGATTCTTAATACATCTTTCTTTTCATATAATAATATTATTTTAGTTTATATTTTTGTGTTTTATTATCTTATTTATTTAATCTTTGGTGATCCTCCCTAGGTTCTAGACGGCAAAGCCGGAGCACTACTGGCGTAAGAGAGGGTAGTTTTACAGCGCACGAGGGAAAACTTTACGTGTTAGGGGTGAGCTTTTCTCTTACCCTTTATTTTGGGGTCGGCAGTCGACGCGATGATAGTAGCCTATGAAACGCACCGTGAAAGACTACGCTCCTTCAACTTGGGTCATTAACAAAATGCACGATATACATGAAACGCTAAGGAAATAACTACTTAGAATATCATTAAGGTTAATATTATATTTTAATTAACGTTGAAATGTAAGTATAAAATAAATTTTTATGTCGAAAAAACTTTTTTAAAGTTCAACAGTATTTTACATTCGAAACATTAAATAACGACCATTGAAGTAAAGCGTTGTTCTTGTTTCTCTCTTAAGGGTCTCCCTTAGTATAGATTTAAAGAAGCAATCACAAGAAAATTTACATAATTAAAAACAGTAGTTCTGATACAAAAAAAGTTAACTAAAAGTACTAACTATACCTACTTGCAGTTTGAGATATTAATAGATAGAAAGTTATCCTAAAATCACATCACACTGAGAATAACGACAGTGATTTTTAAAAGTAAATAAGAAGAGATAAAACGGGTCAGGGAAATAAGTAACAACAGTACTTCCTTCCAGCGGAGAGATTTCTTTTAATCTCGACCCAGAGTTGTTCTAAATTGCGCACATCAATCTAGACAATTTCCGTCCCTTTTACTAGCTTATTGTGTTTTTTTAAGAGATTTTATAAATTATACCTACATGTTAAGTCACCTAAAAACGATATAAAACAACAATTATATATAAAATAACAAAAAAAAATTACCCAAGTATGTTATGGTAAAAAGTATGAAATTCTTGTCTGCTTGGAAATATACATAAAATGTCTTCACTTCAGCTTACGTATAGTTTAAGGGTCTTGTCTAGGTTCCGTATATTTGCGAAGATTTTCGAGAGCTGAACTTGTGCAGAGCGTATTGTAATGCAAGCCCTCTAGACAGCGCCCTCTATACGATATAAGACGAAAACACTCGAAGCAGATGTTCTATTCCGATAAAGCAGACTAATGGTCTTCAAGTTTGCGGTTTTCAATACATTTTGAATATATATTCAGCGCAGTAATTTCAATTTAATTTGAGTTGTGTGATCCATAGTAAAAAATCTATTCAACACAAATAAGATTTTACTTTAATTGTACTAGTAGTATAATACTAGTGGTCGCCTGCGACTCCGTCTGCCCGAAATAAAAACTTAATAGCCTATTGTTCCAGACTATTAAAATTAAAAATTAAAAATCCTTTATTGACCAAATAAAAAACATTTACACAAAAATTTTGTGGGCTCTGTCTCCTGAACTAGTAAATACTGTGTTTCAGGAGACAGCACCTTCTCTTATCTATTGCCTAAAGTTTATATATACTATGATCTACATATATCTGTGCCAAACATCAAGACTCGTTGAGCCGTTCCAGAGATACCTTTACTTTAGCTACCTAAGTATTTATAATATTAGTAAGAGTAAGATTTTACGAATTATGACTAGGTAGAAATCTTCGTGAGTCTTTCTAAAGCGTCGCTTTTTGATAATCGTAATTTACCTAAATCCATATTCGATGTTGTAATATTTAATGTTGACGGAATAGCTCGCGTCGGTCGAATCCAATAAAACTCCCCCTCGTAGCAGTTCAACGAACAAGAAATTCGATTTTAATTACAATACAATTGTAATAACTTTGTCCCCAAATTGTTAACATACCGCTGATATAGTATACTGGATGTTTTTAAGGTAAAATATATTAAAACAAAAATTTATTTTATTATATTTCATTAAATTCATAATTGTTATTCAAAGTATTAACTGAAGAATAAAACAAAATTTAAGAATTATAAGTTATAAATTTTTCCGTATTGCCCACGTTGTTTCCAGTATCTAAGGCCCTTTGCACACAAGGCGACGTAAATCGTCGAAACTAATATTGTATGATTGCGTCGCGAGAGTCGCGTTGCCCGCGCTCTGGGCTCGCAACATTGAGTCAGTCAGTAGAGGCATAGCGACTACATGTCAACTGTATTATACTCCGCCATCTTGAAAATTGCAGTGACTTTTCTCACAACGATCTTGACCAGCAGGTTGCGAGCAACTGGCTTTGGCGATGATATATGGAAATGTCGGCAACGTGCGCTGTGTATGAACTTCATCGTATTGCGTAATTCGCTTTGTGACTAAACTCGCCAGATTTCGAACATTTGCTTTGTGTACGAAGGGCCTAAAGATTTAATTTTTCCTTAAATGTTTCTTCTTTTATTATTCGTTCCTTATTACATCGTAAATATTAACTCAAAAAGTTTCTTATAATGTTCGAAATACATTCCTTCAACAAAGGGTTGTATAAAAATGCAATTTGAATTTTCACTTTGAGTTTGATAATTGTAAGAAACAATTTCAATTAGGATCTTCATAACTTAAAGAAATGTAAAATTGAATGTAAGATTAAGTAAAGGGAAAAAATGGAGAAGAATTCTATGAAAAATATATTTTCTTGCTTGATTTATATGTAAATTTAATTTAGCACGTAGCGTGACATTTTTACATGGAGATTTTTCGCGAAATATGTTTTCTATTTCTAAATTCTTACTTAATTTCTTATTCAATTTTATATTCCTTTGAAAAATTCACTACATTTTTTTAAATAAAAAAATGGATATAGAAGACACAAAACAAAAAAAAAACTTATATCGGTTCAATATTAAAACTTAAAGCTTTGCACCAATTTTATTGTGTAGTGAAGTCGTCACGTACTTTGTTTTTTTTTTCAAAATGAATTATTAGTGACTTTGTCTTTCCTATAACTTAGTACTCACCTATAAAAAATCTGCACCTTTTCATTCGTTTCTATATGTTCTGTAAGCATCGGTAATGCGTAGTATTGAAGGGTTCTATTAGGGGTCTGGACTGTAAATAGGGGTCCGAATGACCTGTGGCCGGAATTCCGTCTCAACATTGAATTAATCGCTCGCATTCGGCAGGGACAAGCCTTTATGTGCAATGAATAACTATTTTTGTACCTTTTAAAAGGCTTTTAATTGAATTTCGTTTAGTTGGGGAACGGATTTATTATAATGCTTAATATTGCGGTTTCTAAAAAGAAAAAACTTTATTTTTTATTAACTAACTAGCCTGTCATGCGTTTTTTTTATATCATAAGGCGACATACGAGTGGCCACCTAAAATCGCTGAAAAAGCGAAGTGACTGTGGCCCACGAACATCCACAATTTCATATACGTACCTTTAACTGACGGAGTAATGAAAAATCAATTGTCTAACTGTGGGTTTCCGAGACCAAAATTTATCTACAAAACATATCGACAACATTATCTTTAACTAAACAGATTTTGGTATCAGAAACTCACAGTAAATAAATAATAAACAAAAATAAAGTAGGCTATATCAATATACTTTATATATATATATATATATATATATATATGTATACTAAAGAACATATTGATTTTTATCGCTGTGTACAAAACCTTATATTGACACTAACAAAGTCAACAATCTGACAGTTATCTATTCGTAGTAGTAAGCCAACAAATCGATATGTAAAAATAACAGAAATTCTTTGTCAATCATACGTATAGCCTATCATTATTGAACCTCAAACCACTACATTGTGGGAACAAACATAAAATTGATAGATCGTACTAATACTTTGTTGTTGAAAGTGGAAAGTACACGTGTTTAAATAATTACTATCACGAAGCTTCGATGTATTAAATATAGCCTTACCTTTATAGAAGCATTCTACCATAAATACATAGACCATAGATCACTGCCATAGATAATAATTAGTGATTTCTATTAGTATAGTATAGTAGTTTTCAGATACGTTGTCGGCTCTAAAGTTCGTGCGAGTCGGTGCTCAGAACACAATTTTAGGTGTAGCAGGGAGCTAAGTTTATGAAAGAGTCAACCAAATATTCCAAATCAGCGGCCAACCTTTAAGACTGAAGAGGTACTAGAAGAAGAAGGGAGTACTAGGATGCGGGGGGAGGGCGATGATCTTGGGCCGTCAAGAAACATATTTGAAAAGTACTATAACAACAGTTTTGTGAACATTTTTATTTTCTTTGAGCCTTTTTTTCTTATCGTCGTAAGTTATTCTACCTTTTTGGGGAAAGACAGGGTTTTATTAGATTTCTACTTACTAAAACATAAAAGTTAAATTTTTAAATATTATAATTGAAATTATAAATCAATATAATAGCTACGTTTTTCTGATATCATTATCTCGCATACTTTATTATTCAAGAATCAAAAGCCTACCATCATATCAATTTTCGCGGAACAAGCGTTTTCCATTTGGACCGTTTTAATTTTTATGCTAAAATTTTGTGAGTTTCCTTCGCTCCTGTTAAATATGACATCAGTTAATGTTTCCGTTATTCAGAAAAACATTCGATTAACACGTTAATATTATTAAAATAAAGATAAAATCTAACGAATGTTTTATCTAACGAATGGTTATGGTTATATATATAACCATAACCATTCGTTAGATAAAACATAACCAACATATATCGTGAATTATGTTAGATAACCATAACATAACATATATCGTGAATTGCTCATTTAAAGATATAAGATTGGTTTAGTTAAAATGGTACAAGAAATGTTAGTAATTTAACCAAAATATTCTAATATTTTTATGTATAAAAACATATGTTTCGAAGAGATAACGCTATTGTTACATCAAGAGCTCAATGTACAAATCAAAGTTTTTTATTGAACTCATATTCAAAGTTCCAAATTGAGCAAACAAGATGAAGTCTGGATTATATTCATCTGAATCAGACGTGATCTAAGTTGAAAACGGCGCAAACAAGCAACAACTTAAAAAGTAACTTTAACGAGAGATTAAACTAAAGTCAAGTTTGTTGTTTGTAAATTTAAATAAGAAGAAGTATTGGACAGAAAATTGCAAAGCACTCGTCTTCTCCTCCCCTGTCTAGCAATAAAACAGGTATTTCAAATATGTCAGGTAATAAACTTGAAAGTCTGCCGCCACACTTTACAAGCAGATTTAATTATTTACTAGACACGTACAATTACGATATTATAAGACTATTTAAATTCTATAAATATAATTTGAAGCGTACACGTGTGTAGATAGCTCAGCTTATACTGGTTATTTAAACTTAATACGGTTAAAATATAGGTAAAAATATTTAATTTCCTTTTCCCTCATGCAAATGGATGGTTTCGCCAATCAGCTGAACGCTTATATGGGTGAGCATTCATTTGTTTGGCTAAAAATAATTTTTATTAAAAATTACTTTTTTAATGCGCGATGTAAATGTTGAATTTTATGTTTTTTTTAGGTTCGGCAGTTCTAATCATTACATAGCTCTATGTTATCTCGCATAGCATTCACCTGGAACGCTATATTTCCACGCCGAGCGAAATGTAATTAATCAAAAACTTTTTAGAATTCTCTCCCCTCCCTCTTTCCCCTTGTCCCCGGAGGTGTCCCCTGCGCCCTCTGTAGTGACGTCACGGCCGAGGCTTTATAGCGAGGGAGTGTTTTTGTTTTCGAGACCAGCTTCACTGGTGTCGTTTAATGAAGAGTTAAAATGTATAATTTGTTTCGTAAGTTTATTTTCCGTCAGTAATTATAACTTTATAATTGAAATACGAAAAGTTGTTTATTGCTTTTTATATTTTTTAATACAAATTAAATAAAAAATATTTTTATATTTAAACTAAGTCTGTGTTTTACTAAGATTCTATAAATGTTTAATTTATGTTATAAAGTTTACAGACGAAGTCAGAACAAAAATTTCTAAGCATTTGATTTGTCCCAACACGTTTATGTCAAAAATCTTGAATATATCAGTCCCTTCCCCCGCCGACTCTCGTTCCCTTTCTTATTCTATCCTTATTAGCCTCCGGTAGACTTATCAGTCGAAACACGGACTTACTTCCACTTCACGCCTGTCTTCTGTGTGGTCGTATTTGACCAATGGAGTCGGCTCATTTATGTAACAGATGTTGCGGGCTCTACCACTAGTCTCTACGTCAAAACAAGCCCAGAAACTCTTGTATATCATCCTAAGCATCATTAATTCAAATACTTGACATAACATTGTAATATAAACTAAAACGAAATCATGTAATAATCCGTTTAAAAGCTGTTGAAAGCTTCCAAAGCTTGCCGTACAAGTTGGCAGGCCGCCAGTAAGCTGCGATCTGCAAGTTGTGCCGTAACTTGAACACCGCACCTCAAGTGAACGCACTTTGATGAATATTAATGACATCCTTAGCGATTTGTTCTACACGTGTTCGTATTATCTTAAGGCTTTAAACTTAACATAGGCTTAAAAACTAATATCAGAGGACGTCTAAAAGTAGCACAAGAAATAGAAAAATGGAGAAGTAGTAGGTTTGCGTGATATGGACATGTTATATGGAAGGAACAATCGCTTGCTGCAAGAAGAAAGTTAAGTATGTGTGTGGAAGTAGAGGTAGGGCTAGGAAGAGATGAATGGATTCCGTGAAAGGTAACATGATTAAGAAGGGAGTGACGAAGCAATGATGGAACGCGGGCATAGTATATGCTTCTTTTTTTGGTTTAATTTTTTGTGACGAAGTAGTGGGTGACCGCTGTATCAGAACAAAATGTTATATAATCTAGGTTATTGATGTTTGTTTCGTAGAGTTATATCACAATGTATAAAATATTCTGAAGCCGATCATAAAACTAGAAGCGAATCGTGTTGGCTCCTTTCCAAATGAAACATGATACGTTACAATGAAAACTTCGTGACTTACCATTAGAAATGGTATCGCTGGCCTACAAAGGTATGAATATAGCGAATATTGAAAACGATAATCAAAGTTCTTATAACGTAAATTTTCGCAGAAATCCCTAAGGAAATAACTCACAACACTCACCTTTAGCAGGAAAGTCAAAGATTTACTTAATATTTTTTTTATAATATTTGATTAAAACTTACGCCTGTTACTTGACAAGTTATTCTGTAAATAACGAAATTCACCAATAGTAAAGTTTTTAACCAACATAAAAAAAAACAAATTAATAAATCGTAAAAAATATAAAAATCAAAGCATCTTTAAAGTAGTTTCTGTATTACTGAGCTTTTTTATTGAGCGTAGCATCAAAGATATGAAACATTAAAAAAAAATAAAAAATAAACAGTCCAAAAAATCCGCCAGTGTGAGTTGACCCAAAAATATCTGTATAGAGTTGGTAATCTCCAAGCTTAGGTTACTCTTCGATTGGGAATTGAGGGTGAGAGCAAATAATATCGAATATCGTTTGAAGCCTGCTCTGGGGTATTTCTGTTTATGTTAGCCGTATTTTTTGTAGCGTACTCTGATCGGTACAATGGCGTATCTACACTTACTTCTGCTCTATTTTCGTATTCAATGTTATTCGAGCGGGAAAATGTTTATTGACACATTCCATGATAATGCAAATAACGTTCAGGTGGCCCGTATCTGTTACCTATCTAACGTTCGTTACAGAAATTCAAATACATTTTACATTGCGATGTAACTTAATTTTTCTGACGTATTTATTTAAATTTATTTTTATGTTTTTATCTTCTGATTTTTTATTTAAATACTATTTATTTGGTAAACGATTCATAGAACTTGATTACTAATCATATTACATTGCTATAGTTTTTTCAAAGAAAGCTACGATAACTGAAATCCAAAGAAGAAAAGGATGGGATGTTATTTCGCAGCCATAAATTTCGTAAAAAAATATCACAAAAAATGAGGTCTTTGCAAATGTCAGCGATTTCAGATGGCCGTTCGCTTGTTTGCCTCTTTTTCAAATAAAGAAAAGAAAATTACAATAGTAACGAAGAAAATAAAATAAACAAAGTCGGAGATCAATGGTAGCGCCCGAACCTGAATTAATATCACTTCCGTCGGCAACATCTGACGCGTAATCGCGGGGTAAAAACACCAATTACTGGCTGCCCGGTGATTGACGCCCGCCACCCGACCGTCTCTCCGTAAACGCCTCGCAATCAACCCTTTGTGATGTTTCTATACTCACAAAGCAACCCTAAATATATACGTAACATAATATTAACGATAATTTGTTCTTATTTAGATTTTTTTGTGAACTATACATTTATGTGTACATCAAGGACATTTCACCCTTAGATGGTTACTAAGTTAAGTTCATTAAATACTAGATTAAAACAAACCGAAAAAAATAAATTTGATGTCGTGTGATTTTTTCTGTAACTATAGAAATTACACGATCAATTTTTCTCTAGTAATATAAAATTTTATTACGACATATTAAATACACCTTTACACAAAGGAGCACATAATTCGGCGAGAGTTCTATCAGACGCGGCGAGCTATATCAAAATCCTATTAAAGAAGCTTATAGTCTGGACACAGTCAATGGCGAGTTGTGGAGCCTTATTATGGATAGTTTCGAAAAATATGAACGATATTAGAACGATGTCAAAACCATAATTTAAAATTTGAAAATTGGAAATCTGGATTTATATTACTAACACCGGTCCCTGTTAATTAAATTATATTTCTTTTTCTTATTACGCTACAGTTTCCATTATTATAATAACACACCTATAGAAAAAAAAACGTAAAAAAATAGTAATAAGTAAATTATATTTTCCTACATACGTTTTACTATCTTACTAATATAATAAATACGAATGTTTAGATGGATGGATGGATGTTTGATTTTATCTCCGGAACGGCTCAACGGATCTTTATGAAATTTGGCACAGCTAAAGAAAATAGTCTGAAAGAATACAGACTACTTATTAAGTTTTTTCAACGGACGGAGTCGCGGGCGACTGCTATTGTTTAAATATTTTAAAAACCTAAACTTATAACAGTAATACAAAATCGTCTATACTTTTAATATTAAAATACGATGGATACAGAATAAGGATTTCGCACATCCAATCTGAAATATGTAGGTTTTCTCAAAAAAATATATAAAGCAGGAATATGTTCAATATTAAAAAGCGCCTATTCGCAGTTCGGCTTCATTTATTGCATTGAAGCCTACATTTATACTAGCGGTCGTCATTTGGTCGAAATACGACAATTATAAAAGATGTTTTAAAATTCAAAATAGCTTTATGCAACTTGCCAAATAACCAAATTAAATATGTGCCATTTCTTTTAAAAATAATAATTAATATTTAAAGTTATAAGTAGATGTAAATAATTATTTATTCAACGATTACATGGTGTATAATGTAATGTTTTTTTTTTAATAATGACAATTCCGGCGAAGTCTAATGTTAACAATCTTAATGCTACTGGTTATCCTTCGACTTCATCAGACATCCCTCTCTTTCCCATTGAAAAAACTGAGATAGCAATATGATGATACAGGGTGTTTTGTCTTGGAACAATTTACTATGTATTTTACTTCAAATATATACATTTATTTTAAACATTTAAAGAGATATTTTCCTTTTAGTCGTGTTCTGGAATATTACAGTGACAATGGACAGTGTAATTATGTTTCCAGATATAATATTGGAATATCTGAAGCGTTAAAAGCGTCTTTGAAATAAATTCAATGAAATTGAGGACAATAGACAAAGTATGTAATTACGAAGTAATGTTTGATTCTTAATATATTTTATATTAATTTCATTATTCATTTTCATTATACAGTATGTAAGTTTTTTCTATATTAGTGTTTAGTAATTGTTGGATACTTAACCGAAAACCCTGTATATCCCTCTCATTATCTTTAACAATTAAGCGATTAAATAATTAATTATTAAATAAGCGATTTTGTACTAGGAATTCAAAGAGCAGTAATTTATCAAATTTGGTCTTTTATATTATATTTATATAGTACATAGATTAAGACCTTGGTTTCTTTTTGTTTATTCTTTGATAATTTATTTATCATCAGCTTAGCATACGTCCCCACTGAGGAACTCGGAGCCTACCATAGGGTACCATAGGTCGGGAATTTTGGTCTCAGAAACCCATGGTAAAACGAATATTACTAGATATAAAATGTAAGAATAAGAAAATGTACAAAACTAAAATATAACTGTAGATATAATTCCTTCATATGGGTTATCCTTGAACACGTGGCGTTTCTGTAGCAATTTCGAGGTCCTTATCCCGCCCTACTTATCTTACTATAGCCTTCAAACAGAAGGTCCTCCAAATCCTGTAATCTATTTAGTAGAACCTACACCGGTGTTTACAATGTACTGGGCTTATGAGGCTTTTGTAGGCGGCGAGCTTAATTGAAACTTGGAAGAGGTTTTGGTGACAAGTTACTTGGTGGATTAACGAGATTCTTATTACTAGTATTTGAACGATTTGATATATTTCGTTTTGAAGTTGAACTTATGAAAGTTATCGTTTATAGTATTTGGAAAGTTTAGAACTTGTTTCCAATTTACAAATATGTAAGCAAAACCTAGAGTCTCTTTATATTATTATTTCTTATTAATTACTGAACGAGTTCTCGCAAAGACCATTAAAGAGCTAATCGGCTTTAGTTACACGTGTGTGAGTTTCTGAGACCAAAATGTCCGTTTTAAAATATATCGTTATCTGTTTTTTTTTTTCAAAAATAAAGACAGAGATGACCATATATATTTTATCTGAAGATTTTGATAATAGAAACCCACGGTTAACAAAGGAAAGATTTCATATTTTAGGAACACTATTTTAGTATAATTTCTCTATTGATATTATTTATTAAATAGTGATATGTAGAACAAAACATCTGTAATATAAGAGGGGTAGAATCGGAACGGGAAAGTTTACTATTAATTATATTACGTCGCCGTGACAGAGTTTATTTACCCCACCCGTGTCTTGGTTACCTTACCTGATGTAACTATCATTTAATCATTGTCACTGTTTCTATATTTATAAGTACGTTAATATTTAATAGTATAGCTGTCGCCGCAACTCTGTCCGCGGGGAATTAAAAAAAAATCAGTAGCCTATGTGTGCCAAATTTCATCAAAATCCGGTTAGCCGTTGATACCTTCAAACAAACATCTATCCGTCTAAACATTCGCATTTATAATATAAGTAGGAGTGAGATATAGGTTAAAAATATTGTTGTTATTTAAATAAAATTAACATGTGATGTACTGGCCACTGAGAAAAAATTGAGGTGTGTTTTTTTTTAATTATTAAGATACTTATAAACTGTTTATAGTTTTAACCAAGTAGTCTTGTTCGTGGTATTTTTAAATGGAACCGATTCTTTGTTCTAATTCACTTCAAATTGTATTTCGAAATACACAATCCTACCTAAACATTTTACAGAAGATAAACGTTAAAGTAACTTAAGATGCAAGGCATTCGGAATTGGAATTGCTCCGCTTATCCTGAATTGAAAAGGACAGAGTTCAAGTTAACTGTAATACGTACACCTCTTGTATTCGCTCGACTGGGCCGAGTCAAGCTGAGTCACCTCGCACCAGAGACGGCCGTAATCGCGAATGAGCGCCCCATCGAGCTTCGCCCGAGCACAAAGCGACGCATGAAACAAAGGTAATCGAAGAATTAGGTGTACTAGATGTGACAACGAGAAAAATATACAACCATAATTTGTAAACTAGGGCTGGTCGCATCTAGTTAGTAGGGACAGATTTGGAGAAAATAGAACGGAGGTCATGTAGAAACTAGAAGTACAGAAGTCTTTTTTAAGACTTTATGATATAGGCGAGAAAAGTTGACTTTTTACTTTTAGAAAAGATCAAGACTCTATTATACTTAATTTTTGTAGAAGGAGAAAATAGCAATCAAAATATGTTGTTAAAAACTGGAACAGTACGACCTCCATTAGATCTAATTCCTTGTAAACTTGAAGGAAGCTGAATTGGAAATCACTTAGTCAACTGTTGCGGCGTCGAGTGGCTCGTCCTTTGGTGTAAGGATTTTAGAATATGGAGCTACGGATATGGATTACTGAATGCGATGGATGCATCAAAAGAGAGCAGATTTACGCTCCGATTGATGATCCAATTTGTGCCCGCCTTTGTGTGGGATACTTACATCCATCTGGAGACGACTTTGAATTTTCAATTTTCACTTACATTGCGAATAAGAGTAAGCTACTACCGAGTAAGTAGACTACCAAGAAAATGGTGCAATTCTGGTATAATGCTAAAGCAAAAAAATTATATTAATAATCTTATAATAATAATCTTACTTCTTATTTTATCAGTATTATAAATGGGAAAGCTTGAACGGATGGATGGATAGATGTTTGTTATTACGTATCTCGTAATACTCTAGTCTAAAAGGTCTACAAGGACTGCATCTAGTTCAGATGTTTGGTATAGATATAGAACATTGTTTAAAAAAAAACATAAGCATATAATGTTTTAAATTAATCCCACGCGAACAATGTCGTGGGCAAAGCTAGTTAAAATACATCGTTTTATCTTGGGATCGGTCAAGAAGCGAGCGTATTTATCTCTTTAGGGCGGCAAAGCAGCTGCGGTACCTCTGGTGTTGCGGAATTCAGCAAACGCTGTCTATACTATTAGCTATGTTGTACTTCCCAATATAAAGTTGCTACCTCAAATTACAAAAGTTGCGGACTTCTTTGTCCGTTTATAAAACATTGAATAGGCATTCGAAGTACGCCACTTAATAACATTAAACAAATCGCCAAGGGCTCGAGCTATTTAAACCATTCGGTAATTAACCAAACTTCTCCGTTTTAGACAAAGGAAGTAACAAAGTTTTTAATTAAACCGGTATTGACGTTTCTTAGGGGGTGAGAAGCGAGGGGATGAAGATTGATTTCGGTCATTCTGTATAATTTATTTCAAAGAAACCGATTTTACTATTTAACTTTGTTATTGATTATTAACTGGACGCCAGGGTGGTACTCGGAATTATAAAGTACAGAGTTGTATTTATTTTATTTCTTGATTATTATTAAAAATATATATACTACTAGATAATACACCATTAGAGACTACATTACGGTATTAATATAGCACGAATCTTTAAAAAGCCATATTTAATTTTTTTTTTATTTTATGAGGTATGGAATTACCAATATTTCTTATGAAATTTCCGAATAATATCGATTCTACTTCAAAGATGTTAGTCGAATGGCAGGACTCGATTGCAAGACTGGAAGAGCGGTTATCCGTAAGAATTATTATTTTAGCACTTGGAATAGGTTATACGTTATCACCGAAATTTTATATTCTATGCCCAATCTAATTACTTTTGTTTAAAGCATTTGACTTTTTATATAGTCATATTGTTTTAATAAAAAAAAATTAGAAATTTAATAAACACGAAATCTCGGAATAAAATATAAAATCTCTTTAAAAAAAAGAACCGGCATCTTTTTTTGTTTAGAGTCGCACGAGCGGAAGCTGTGGAAATTAGATTAAAAAAGTAAAGAATGTTCAGACCAGTGAATGAAAATGGGTTGAGTCCGGACCTGTTTAATTAACTGAATGCATAATCTGCCCGAATTAGGGATGCGTCAATGAAACCGGAATATCAAATAAAAAGGTGGATTTTCATTAAACCATTGAATCTCAGTAGATTATCCTATATAGCCGTCGCCCGCGACTCCGTCCGGGTTTAATAAATAGATAGTAGCTGATTGTCAGACCTATTAAATATAAAAAATAATAAAAATCGGAGAAGCCGCTTCCGAGGAGTAAGGTAACATTGTGACCCGAGAAATTTTATATAAAATGTTACATAATCAAATAATTACATTAGTGTTTGCTACCATTAATTACCCAATTTACTAGATCTTTCTATATATTCGTGAAATAAAATAAAAAAAAACTTTCAATGAACTTTAAAATTTGTCTTCATTTCGTTTATTCCTTAATGAAAACTATTCGATTAACTCGATACAGGCTTAATTAAACATTACTCTACATTAATATGTCCTTCAAATCCAAAGGATCTTATATAACCTGTGCCTAAACGTCATTACGGGAAATATCATTACGTCGCTTATCCGACAAAAACCGCCTTCCAAAGCGGTCGCTCATAAAAAGGATATCCAATTCGGACCAGCGGAGACAGGAATATCTAAATTAGAACTAGGTTAGGTCTATGTATCGATAAAAAGGAAATATCGATATTTCCTACATGTAGTTACTTTTCACAAGAATATAGATTAAGAATTACAGAATGTAGATAAGACTGCAAATGATATTAGTGTAGAAAGAAACAGCCTTATTATATTTTATATTCCGATGTAAAATTGGTAGAATCCGATCATAGATAAGATAAAAGAGAGGAATTTGGAACAAATACATCTCAAAAATAACAGCTAGGGGAGTAACTTTATTAGTAAACCAATTTTTTCAATGAAAACATATATCAATTTAAAGAAAACTCAACGTATATCTCACAGTTCCAAATTATATTTAGTATTATGATGGGTTATTTGTTTCTCTGGTAAGCTATCAGATTAGTATTCTGTATGTTTTTTTTTACAGCGTCGATGGCTCAGTGGTCAAGCACTTGACTTGCAATCTGCAAGTCCTGGGTTCGAATCCCGCCATGTACCAATGTGTTTTTCGATTTTCCGATTTACATATGTACATTTATCCGACGTTCTTACGGTGAAGGAAAACATCGTGATGCAACCTGCACATATCTGAGAAGTAATTCAAAGATATGTGTGAAGTCAACCAACCCGCACTTGGCCAGCGTGGTTGACTATGGCCTAATCACCCTTAACTTAGGGTAGGCTCCGAGCCCCTCGGTGGGGACGTATAGTGAGCTGATGATGATTTTCTTTTTGTGTTTTATATCAAAAGAGATAGATTTAAAGAGTCAAGTTCTAAAATCGATACAAAATTCGATAAAAAACATAAATACTATTAATATCGATATTGGCGTACATGCCTATGCCTGAGTGGTACGGTGCGCAAATCGTTTGATTCCGAACATGAAACGAAAGCTACCGGCTAGCACGACGTACTGGAAAATATGAATTTATTGGACCACGTCGGATTTTCCTTTACCCGCTTAAAGATAAGGGTTTTATGTAATAAAACATTTTTATGATACACCAATTTATTAATGATTCAGCAAACGTTTCTATCAAATTAAATTCAGTGAGTGCTTTGACTATTTTAGTCGAATAACTTCTGATTAATCAAAGTTAATTAATAATAATCGATTATAAAACTAAGGTGAAGTAATCTTTAGTGTAGATTTCTCATACTTAATATACACTTAGGGACTATTTTGTCGAGTATATGCCGTCACTGTATGTTAGATAAATTATGGGTTTTCAATTAATCAAGTGATTCCTCCCCTTTGGTGATACGTGTTATTCAGACTACCGGCCACCTACACATATAATCACGTAATTTTTTTGGGACCACTAATAATATTAAAGGTTTCAAAATAATAATATTTTATTCATGTTATCTTATTTTATCCTACCCACCCACCTCGTGATGTTTCGTGATATTTTTCAGATAGGCTTTGTAGATGATCCCTTACGTATACTTTAAGTCACCAATTTCTATTTCCAAAAGTGTTTAAAAAAAAACTAAAGTGTCGATATTTCAGCCAGTGTGTAAATAAATTTAAAACTGTAATTTAAATGTAAATGTCATCTAAATCCTACGCTAAGGACCCTTAAAAATCAGATCCTATTCCGTGTTCATTTCCTTTACTTTGGTAGAGGACAATAATTGTATGGAATGTGTATTTGCATATAGATTGAGTGGGGTGCGTGTGATGACATGCTGATTATCGTATTTGGTGTTATAATTTTCACGAATGGGGCGCCGAGGTTAGCGGCATTTTAAGGCACTTACAGCATTGATTAGAGGGGAAATCCCTTTATAGAGATTGTTAAGATAGTCTAAGCGGAAAAGTTTTTGAATTAGTTTAGGCTACTATTACTTTGTTCAGTGTATAACAAAATACTTTAGATTCTAGCTTACAATACTTAGAAATTTCTACATATTTAGTAAAAATAAACTACTTTACTAAATTTTAAAAATAAACTAACCAAATTATAAAAATGAAGTGTATAAAATTGTATAAATAAAAATGCGTCTAACGTAATTTGTGCATGCCTGTAATTGGCATACATATGTAAAATGTTTGTGTGATTTTTGTTTTTCTATTATTTTTATGTATGCTGTTGGCATGTCTTAATATAAATAAATAAATAACCTAATAATTATAAAAATGTCCAGAATAAATTTTATTAAATCTATATGGAATCTTACTAATATTATAAATGCGAATATTTAGATGGATGAATTTGAAGCTATCTCCAAAACAGTTGAACGGATATCGATTAAATTTGACATGCGTATCGAACAGCAATTTTTTTTTAATTCCGCTCGGACGGAGTCCCGGGCGATAGCTAGTATGTTATATAATAGTGAAATAATCTATGATGAAATTAAGACCTTTGTGAAACCGAATATAAGGTTAAATGTTACGTGTAATTACAAGACCGAAAGTAATAGAACGTTTGACCAACAAATTGGATTAAAAGTTGGTTTTCGGGGTCTGATTATACGTATTCATTATTAAGCTCGGCTTACACAGAAAGAATCTCGTTAGGCGAGTTGCCGAAAGTCGGCGGGAGTTGCCGAACTATCGCGAACTTCGAGCCTCTTTGATACTACTGAGCCCACAACTATTGGCTGCGGGGAACTTTTACTGCGGCCCGAAACTTGTGTGGTACAAGTTATATACTTACGGATATTTTTTTAGGTAACTTTTTTTTAGTAACATAGTACACACTCAACTGCTATTGGTAATGATTAAAACACATTTAAGATTTATGATGAAGCACATAGAAAAGATTGGAAAAGGTGTTTTTATATTGTTTTGTTTCATTTCATTGTGTTTGAATCTTTAAATTTTACTATCATCAACGGGAATTTTGTAATTATTTCAAAACAAATAATAAGTCATTCAGTTAATTTTAAGATTTAATTTTTTTTTGACAGTTTTACAAGGTATTATTTGCAAAAATACGTTTATGACTTGCACCGCGACAGAGAACGAGATCAAAGCATGCCGTCCACGACATCATTAAATGACGGCAATGTGAACACAGACTTACAAGTGCGTTTTGTTGGTATTTTATTATCAAGGTATTACGGGTTATTTTCATTTGACCAGTGTATTATTAGCTTTGTAAATAACACTTGCGTGATTACGTACCGGTACGGTTAACATTTCGAATTTTCTTTTGATCCGCTAATAATATAGAAAATGTTCAATATGTTCCACGTACTTTGACTACAACATTACAATAAATACTAGCTGTCGGCCGCGACTCCGTCCGGAATTAAGAAAAAAAACCTAATTAGTAGCCAAGGGGTTCCTCCAGACCACACTACATATACATATGTTAAATTTCAGTGATATCCATGCAGAAGTTCCGGAGATACCTTCAAAAAAACATCCATCCATCCATACATTCGCATTTATAACATTATTAAGAATTAAGATATTTAATGAAACGTTTAAAGGTATAAAGTATACAAAAGTACTCAATTAACAAGAAGGCTATGGTTTTTACTGGGACTTATGATTGTATGAACGGTACCATATTCATGTAAATTCCTTAACAATGGAAGACTACATTAATATCTTGAACGAATTGTGCAATACCACGACTAAACAGAATACGTGTAGATGTTATTCTTTTCTCATAAAGAAAGAATGGGAAATGGAAGGGATTTAACGGAGTAGGGGACGCAAAGGAAGGGGACGGGAAGAGAAGACGCATTTCTATGCGTCTTCTCTGTCGATTAAAGGTGGGTAACGCTAAGCAGCACATCAGATCTTGTTTATAAAACTATGAAAATACCACAATTAGTATTAAAGATATCTGTTAATATTATTTGATTTTCTTAAGGCAATATTACCTTTGAATACGACGTAATAAGTTTTCAGCTCAAGTAATTAAGCCTTATTCATGTTGGATCTATTATAATTTCATAAATGTATAGAAAATCAGTGATGACAAATATTACATGATAAATGAAATATCAATTTAGTACCAAAAGATTTGTAATAATCGTACCAATATTATAATTGCGAATGGATGTATGGATGAATGGATGTATGTTAAAAGACATCTTAGAAACGGTTTAAAAGATGTCGTTTAAACTTGGCATAGACGTAGGACATAGTCTGGAAAGACATATTTGCTACTCATTATGTTGTGTACCATGTACCATTGTGTTTCTCGATTTACATATGTACATTTATCCGACGTTCTTACGGTGAAGGAAAACATCGTGATGCAACCTGCACATATCTGAGAAGTAATTCAAAGATATGTGTGAAGTCAACCAATCCGCACTTGGCCGGCGTGGTTGACTATGGACTTAGCACCCTTAACTTAGGGTAGGCTCCGAGCCCATCGGTGATGACGTATAGTGAGCTGATGATGATGATACATCAGCCTTTAACAAAACAAAAAACATTAAAGCATTGTTACAACCAAAGTACTCAAACATAACGACTCAATATTTAATAACATAAAATTAATTCGTTAATTGAATTTCCAAAAGCTCTTACAAAATTCGGATACTGAGCATTAGCCACATCAAAGTCTTTTACAAATTTAAGGTAAAAATTATTAAAATATTGAAACATCTATTCCATTACCGTCTACTTAAAACTAATTAATAAGAAATCCAATTTATTAAGATTTTGCTGAAAAAAATTAAAAGCGGATACCTGTATTATTTAAGAAAATGCTTTCATTTTAGAAGCGATGAAACTCGCGAAGTTATATAAATTTTGAACAGCCTAAATGGAAAATACTTGTTGCCTCGAAATTGATATGGGCATACCTTACATTTTGGAATCTTCGATCGAAATATTTAGGGGGAACTAATGTTTTTAGGAATACGATGAATACATTATGTAATGAAAATAAAAAAGCTCACGCGTTAGGTCATCTTATATATAAAATTCTCGGGTCACAATTTTCGTTCCCATACTCCTCCGAAACGGCTTGACCGATTCTCATGAAATTTTGTGAGCATATTGAGTAGGTCTGAGAATCGGCCAACATGTACTTTTAATACCGCGCAGACGGAGTCGCGGGCGACAGCTAGTAATTTGTATATATATTTCAATCTGAAAGATCAATGGGGCTAGATTTTAAATTATATCTGTTGAAACATAAGCGATTATCTGGTCCGGCTATTAGTGAATGATTGTTTTGCGGTACTGATTGCATTAAGCCAGTCGGTATTCGCGAGTTATCAATGTGTCCGCGGATTTTAAAGCCGCAATCGATATTTCATCGCGTTATTGAATCTGTTATTAATTAATTCAGAATAATAATATTGATAGATAACTGGCTGTAAACACGAAAGAGTTAGGTAAAGGAGTTTAAAAAAAATACTGTGACAGTCCGGCAATAAGTAGAAGTTAATTTTCGAATGTTATGTAATTCCATATCTAGGCAATAGATGGCGTTTAATTTAAAAATGTATATATTTGTTGATTTTATTATATTTTGTTGGTTAGAACTGAAGCATTATTAATTGATAAGTAGACAAACACACACCACAATAATCCATAGCAGTCAATAGTTAAGCGGATGAGCGTTTAATACGACGGTAAGCGCAGTCAGTGACCGGCAGTCGACGTGTGTTCAGTCCACAATATCCTATCGATCAGTGTACAGACAGCAAATTGTTTTGTAAGAGACGTGCCACACGGTACGACAGTCGACAAGGACATCGTATGTCAATGCCACACGACGAAAGCATTGGTGCAAAGCAACGAACAATGTTACAAAGTCGTTGTACCTTTGTTACAATTTAGAATTTTTATTGAAATGAAGCCGTTAAGTACATTGATTATATACTATTAGCTATATAGAAACTTATATTTCAATTATATTTCTAACGATTGGTGTCCGAGATCAAAATTTCTGTATAAAACATATCGTGGTCCTTGTCATTACCCTTGACAAAACAGAGATAACAATATGTTTTAACAGGAGATATTGGTCTCAGAAACTTACAGTAATAACAATTATTTTGTACAAATTTAGCTTTTGATTTTGACAATTAATCCCTCGACTCAACTCGAACCACCTAAGGCGGCCTTCAAATAAAACTTCGTAACCCATCACAACTGACAAACTCAGCACTCTCAAGTTTCTCGAAAGATCGGGTGCCAATGACGTGACAGGCGACGTGTCCGCAGGATTCCTGTCACGTCGTCACGCCGTCATGTCACGTCGTAAACACGGCATTTACTACTGGGGAACGCGTGACGAAAATTGAGCAAGTTTACGTTAATCATGTCAGTTATCATATTTCGTTAAGTGAGTCTCGAAGCCGAAGCTTAGTCTGTGACGTCAGCAAAGTTATCTTGTTATTTCCTAATGCTTCAGTAAGGCCAAAACTTTGTTGCCGATTCCTATAAGGTAACTTTTAAAATGTTACTAGTGTAGATATACTTATTCAGGCAGTGAACTAGATTACCAAGAGCGTAATTATATAGTTAGATTTACAGATACTGTAGTTATTTACTGCAAAATATTTGTAGGTAATTTTAGTTTTTAAGGTAAATTATACCAAAACAAGCGAACTTTTTTCTAAAACTGAATTAAACCGTTAATTAGTTTTAATTTCTAAACGTCTCCTAATAAAAAATAGAGTACTTTTAATATGTAAATCTACTATAATACAGTCTAAACATAAACGTGTGCTACAAAAACACGTCTTCGTAGCACACGTAGCAAGCTCTAAACTCTTCGTAGCATTAATCTCTATTTAAGATATTTTTAAGTAATTTTATAATCAATATTTACCAATCAATACTTACCAAATGGAATGAAATAGATTGATTCGATAATCATTGTATCAAAGATCTTACAAATAGAGATGTTACTTAAATCAAAACTTAGATTATCTTTCCCAAAACCGTACAATAATGCTATGTATAGTGCGGTTTAATCTGCAGATAGGCGGGGCCGCGTCTCTAACGATTGTGTTGCGATGTTTGCTTAGGACCTAATCTAATTGATAAATGTGCCGGAGTTCGGTTAATTGTGTGATTTCGGACCGCGCGGGCTGATTGTGCGGCAAGCTGAGGCTGCGACCTACGGAATTAAGTTGTTGGTATAGACGAGCATGTTGGGGATTAGGATGCCACAGTCTACGTAGAACAGTAAGACCATGAGCAATTAAATTAGAATTTTCATTGCATATACGTTGTTTTGGATAATAAAAGATTAAATTTTGTTTATACAGATATAATCTGGGTTAGTAAGAATCTTAACAGTTCCAAGTTTTCACTAATAATTTTATTGAATTTAAATACAAAATAATTTTTAACAATAATTGTCCTACTACAATGTCGTACTCTGTGTCGAAGACCTTTATTATCTACAAAACGTGAACAGGATGTTAATTTGAAGGTTTTTGAGTAAAGAAATAATAATTGCTTAGGAAACATTTTAATTTCGACAACTTATTTTGTATTCATATATTTTTAGAACAAGTAACTTCAAAACAAAATACATTTAAGTCAAAAAGTCAGTAATAACAATAAAATATCTTACTAATATTATAAATGCGATTAATTGGATGTATGTTAGAAGGTAAGCATCTGCGGAAAGACTGCATCTTCTTCTTCTAATGCCTCTCCATTACTAGAGGTTGACCGTCAGCTCAGCGAACCCTTTCCTGTCCTGTGCCAAACGAAAAAGTTGTTCAACGCTGATTGATCCTGCTAAAATTTTACATAGATGTAGAACATAGTCTAAAAGAACAAACTAATTATGTCATTTTTAATACCACGCGGACGGAGTCGTGGGCGGCAGCTATACACTTTCGAAAACATATACCGTTATATTAAACGTCACATAAAAATGTTCGGAACCCTTGCAATACCACGCCCGCCACGCGTCATCGGCATTCAATTAGCCACGGGCCTAAACGACCCCCAAGCAAGGGTCCGTATGTATACCATACGGGACTCTAAGCAAGGGTACGTCACTAACGTCCATGCACTTCGTATGCCTAATATTAACCGTCAAACATAAGGAAATAATATTAAAAAAAACATGCGTACTTCAAACAGACGGATAAAAATTCGTAATAAGCTTTGTGTTGCCGACAGATACGGAACTTTTTACACTTTTTTTTTTTTATATAAAAATATTAGCAGATTTTTTTGGTAAATTTACTAATATTTCTTTTACCATTCCAACTAAGCTCTAGGCTTGTGCTAGGATATGGTTCACGACAATAGTCGAATGGCGGGATTCGAACCCCCGACCTCGTGGTCGGAAATCCGTATCCTTAACCATTAGGCTATTGACGCTTTTTTATTCATAATTGTTATATTTTTGAATTTAGAACTTTATATGTTTTCGCTTCCTTTTTCTCTATTTTTAAACCATCAGTTGTAAATATATTCTTGTAACGGTGCGTGCTTTACTCCTTATTTCTAATAATTCTATTTAATATTTTCATTTTATCTTTTTATTATATAACATAATATTCCAAAATTCATCTTAATCCTAACGCTCTTCCATCCTTACATATTCCGTCGTCTTTACTTTGCATCTTACTAATATTATAAATGCGAATGTTTTAATAAAAAGGTATCTCCAGAACGGCTGAATAGAACTCTCTGTTTAGCATAGAAAACTGTCCAGATTACAGTTTGTAAGAACACATGGCCTATTAATTAAGCTTTTTTTACTTTAATCTTTCTTTGTAAATATTACTTACCTATTATAAAATATTGTATTACTAGCTGTCGCCCGCGTCTCCGTCCGCGCGATGTTAAAAATCTAATTGGTCCAGACTACGTTCTACATCTTTGACAAATTTCATCAAAATCCTTACAGCTGTTCTAGATATATTTAGACAAACATCCATCCATCTAAACATTCGCATTTATAATATTAGTAAGATTGTAAATTCAATGAAAACGTGTTAAAAATACAATATATTAATTAATTATAATGTGACATTTTACTTCATTTAACGTGACAAATCTCATTATTCCATACAATTTCTAATTCCATCGTTCCCGAGTCCATATGTCGTGACATCAAAGGGAAGCACCCCTCTTCCGATCTGCACTCATCATATTAAAGATATCAAGCGACGCTAATTTATTTTAATAGCCAAGTTAAGATTGACATTATTTAATTAAATTTAAATTTATGAATGCATTTGAAAATATACGGAAATTAATAAAAATATTACTCAATTAAAAGTACGTTAAACCATTTGTTAGAACGATCTTTGGCCACTGTTAGTCAGAAACTTGTGTTAAAAACAAAGTACGAAGGAAATTAAGGTTATCTTTATTAAACATTTCTTAAAGCATAACATGATTTACTTTAGGTTTCTGAGATCAAAATATCTGTATTAAGTATGTCATAATTTTATTATATGTGACAAAACAGAGATAATAGTTTTAAACGGATATTTTGGTCTCGGAAACCCACGGTCATAGGGTAATAAGATAAGTCTTTAAAATTAAGAATGCGAAGGAATCTTTTTTTACTTAATTTTAGTTTCTACAATGTTATAAAAGATTAAAAGGACTAGATATTAGTAGAAATAGAAGATTATAACAAATAAATCCTTTGCCCAGCTCTAAGTGGCCGAGTCTTAGCAAACGTTTGCTCTGCGCTCGTATGTAATCGAGTCCAGTATCAAGCACCAATTTGTTTTATTACGAAAGAATCTCTTCCTATTATGCTCTATAATACTAATAAAATCTTCTATATTCCTTGACGGGCTAACATTTCTATCTGCAATTTCTTTACAATAAGACAAAGTGCATTCGCTTCGAAGTCATTATAATGACCTGTCGCCCGCGACTCTACCTGCGCGGAATTAAAAAAAAAACCTAATGATTAGCCCAAGTGTTCTTCCAGACTACCTTCCCACATCCATCCAACCAAACATTCTTATTTATAGTTAGTTAGATTTCAAAGACGTATGGAACCGACGCTCAAAAGTCACGTGACTTATCGGAAGTTATTGTCAGTTTTAGTTCTATACGTTTTTGAAGTTCGCTATGGAATCTCTTCGAAGCGAATGTACTTTTAAAACCCCTCAGTTGTGTTTTGTTTATTTGCTTGTAAGCAGTAGAAAAGGAATTAAAAGTCTATCTTGTAGAGGTCAACAACGAATTCAAGAAATCATTGGTTTGTTTAAGCAATCCTAAACATTAGTAAATACACTTATCTAAATAATTTTAAAGTTTTTTCACACATAATTCAATAAGAGATGAGATAAACGCAACTTTCTTAGATTCTGAATTTTCTTGATACAATAAAGAAATTTAATTCCGAGAAATAGTAGAAAATAAAAATAAACAGCGCGGTAAAACGAAAGACACATAAAAAGTCCTTACGTGCAATAATATAAGTACCTTTTACCTTAAGAAGAAAAACTCTAATACAGTTTCCCTTTGTCAGTACACAATCGTCGCCTGTCGCCCGCGCCTCTTCTTAACAATAAAATGGGCAAACCAGCGATCTATAGATATACTAGATGTGCCATACTCAATTTTATATAAAAGTAAGCACGACATTTTTCCAACTACAGTACGACTAAATCGCATAAGATCAGAAAATTTTATTTCTTACTCTCTATTGTTACTTCTGCGATTTTATTTAACGTAAATTTTCACTTCAACTAACAAAAACTGTTTTACGGCAGTGATAATACACGGTTATAATGTAATGGATTGTTACAATATTTAAAGTATTCTTAAAAATCCAAATTTATAATCGTAGCCAATCACAGTTAAAAGTATTTAGTAGGGAAAAAGTTATTAATAAATTACTAAGATGTCATTTCCAGTGTAATTATGAGATCCGTGTACCGACGCCTCAGAAGCGACACGTGTTCTCTAGACGTTATATATTTTTATGGCGCGCTTCAAAATGTTATTTACAGGTTGAAAGGACCGATTTTCAGCTTCCCCATTCGCAATATTCAGCCTCGCCGCTCTCTACATGTATGTATTTTCATTTCGGATTAGACGCCGCCGCGGCCATTTTGATTTACCCAGCAATTTAATTTCCGATTTTGTTGTGAATTTGAAATTTGGTATGTTAATAAAAATGTTTTGATGTGTAAATCTTACTAATATAAATGCGAATGTTTAGATGGATGGATGTTTGAAGATATCTGCGGAACGGCTGAACGGATTTGCTGAAATTAAACAAACATAGTCTGGAAGAACACATAGGCTAGTTATTTTTAAGGTTCCGTACCCCTATAGGATTACTTTGTTGTCCGTCCGTCCGTCTGTCAAGAGCCTTTTTTTAATTTCGCGCTGACCGAGTCGTAACTAGTAAAAGCATATAGTTAGGTAAGATAAATAAAAAACAACTATGTAGTGCCTCAAACGTGCTTTATTCAGAAACTGGGGGAACTTTGCCCGTAACCGCCAAACCCAATAATCGATCCATAATCGTAAATATAATTGAAACAAAGATTACTTTACTAACTTTATATGAATGTTTGAATTGAATGATTGTCCTTTTAATAATAGGCAAGCTAATGGACTGAAAACGGTGCCTAATAAAACATGGTTCTAGATCGATTATGCGGTTTGACCGTAAGACTATGTACAGCGGCCATTTCCATGGGACTTAGTAGTGTCAGCAAAAAATATTAAAATTGTGGAGTACAATTCCACAATTACCATCTAAGAACCTTAAACTTACCGAATTTAATTTGTACATAACACTTAAAGTACAAACTCGTGTCAAATGTATATTTTACATGGTCGAGTAAACATGCATTTATACAGTCTAACAAAGTTATTTGACCCGGTGAGCATAAGTCAAACTAAATTATTATTACTAAATTATTGACCTCACTAGGGCATTATTTGAAAGGCAAAAAATTGTCACAAAATTCTTGTCGTACTGTAGCTGTCTTCTCTTTATGTAATTTTGGTTTGACATATTTTCTGACTGTACTGATCATAAAAGCAGGACCTTACCGGGCCAGATAAACTTGTAGGACTATGCTAACTGTCAGAGTTCCATAAAAAAACAAAGTTCTTATGAACATTTTTAAATATAAAATAGTTCTTAATCTTACAACAGTTTTTATGCGAAATAAAATGACAACTAACTGTGAGTTTCTGACACCAAAACCTCTGTATTATCGTCATCCCATATATGTTTTAAACGGATAATATGCAATCAGAAAACCAGGGTAAAAGATCGATTATTCATTCACATTGAATATAAAATTAATTTTTTAACACAAAATACATTAATCCATGTTTAAACAACAAGAGAAAGTGATCGTGAATTTACTATCATATATATATTCTGGCAACACACACGATAACTGAGTTGTTTTATATGACAGCATTTTATTGTCATCAAGCACAAACTGTACAAATATGAAAAGCAGAAATCGAGATAATCGATTTTAATCATATAAACATATTAATTTGCCCTAGTATTATGTAGTAGATAGCAAAAAATGCTATCATTTTTGCAAGCAACTCTTAAATAGCTTTAACACAAATATCATGTAACGCAAATAAAAAATTCACATCGACAGAATCACATAATTCATAAACTATCACTAAATTAATATCTACAAAAAAAAATTACAAACTTAACTACGAACAAAAAGAGGAGAAAAAAAATCAACAACATTGAACTTAAAAATAATCACGAATCCCTTTTATCTATATTAAGAACTTAAAATTAAACACCCGAAGAAAAAAATATAAAAGAAAAAAGTACGAAACAAAATGTTTACAGCGAACATAATAATCCCATAATTAAAATCAAATTTCATTAAATCGTCTACCACTATTCACTTGCTAAAAGCTAGACCGTCCATTACACCGAAACGTAACAGTAAATTAAGAAAATTTATGAAAAATAAGATGAAAATTCGAACACAGCCAATGTTGTAATTAATTTCCATAGTCTTTATGAAAATAACGTCAACTATTCAATAGTAAATTTTACTATGCTGTTTAAACCAAATCCAAAATTACGTATCGGTGTGAGAGGCGGAATTGTTAATGTTTTTAAAATGTCTTAATGCACATGTTTTGATTTGTTTGTCGAGTGAAAAGTATTTATAGTGTAGGCGTTTTGTTATGTATTTACTGTTTAATAACATTTGTTAGTATTGTCTGTTCAACAAATAGTAATAATCATTAATGGCAAAATTATTTCAAATTGAATACTATAACGTTTACATATAAATGCAAAAAACCATACTGGTAAGGAAATGTAATACGCGACGCAGATTTTTAATGTGTCCGCACAAAAAAAGCTCGGTCAATGGTACTCGACTAATTGCGTTTACTTAGTTGCCTATTTTTATAAAGGGCGGAGTTTGTCTTGTTGAAAAAAACAAAGTAAATTTTTTAGAAAGTGGAACACCGCGGATTTCCGCGACTGTACATTAACATTATTGTAAGGAGATTAACGCTTTGTGAGGTTAAGCGAAACATACGAGTTTTGCGCTTACTATTAAGTATTTGAAATCTAACCAGTGCTAGAAGTGAGAAGAGAGGGTCACTTCTTAGTGAGAAAGAAAACTGTTCTTTTCATCCATATTGTTGACCGAATGGCACATCGCGTTCTAATCGTATAATGCGTAAGAACTCTTAAGTGGTTCAGTAAACTTAATTTATACACTGAAATGTAATCTTACTGTGATGTGAACGGTGCTGTAGTGAAACATTTTAAAATAAAATATATTTTTGATATATTACTAAAAATATGGCCACTTGTTTGTCTTAATAGAATGAGGACGGTTTTGTGTCAAATGATAAATACTTGTGTAAAATTAATTGAGGATCAAAATTGACTTATACAATCTACTGATTGAAAAAGAGGTATTATAATTTTTTCGTCGTATAAGAAAGCTAACCTAAAATTGTTTTATACATAAAAATTTTACGCTTTACCGTAAATCAAAGAAATTATGACCCTTAAATTGTTTTATATAGTTTCAATTTTTTTGACATCATTAGTTAGAATCCTTTGGCGCGAATGGCTCGCTTTCATTACAAGGTCAAGTGCCAATGAATAGTGAGGGGACATAAACGTAAATTTTAGTAAAGCTAGTGTTGCGCCAGTACACCGGCACAGTGTCGGATTCCTAACACAATAAACGTAAAGGTGCGATTTCACTAGACATTCTTTTCATTAGCCATCTGTCGCACTTTTACGTCTTAGTTATTAGGGAAATAAAATTATAATATTAAATCAAATTTGACGACTCAATTAATTTTACTGACCAAATCTGTGATAAAATTTCATTTAAGTTTATTAATGTTATTATCAGAAATGGTTATAAATCTTTGCTTTTAAATTTTAAAAGGCACGCTTGGATATAAAAAGGAACATGTAGTTTTGATGGATTTAAATATTCATAAGAATTTGTAAGACATAAGTTTCGTAAAGCGGTTTATTTTATATCTATTAGATTTAATATTGTAAGAGTTTTCAAAGGATTATGTTATGAACGCTTTTGTAATATTTATATTAACCCATTAGCGCATAAAGTTTATTAACGCCTTTTTCATTATTATCACTAATATTTTCATTTCGAGTGTATTTGACCATTAAATTGTATAAAATCAATCAATATGAAAGTTTAGATTTTATAGTCCGTCCGATAAATCGCTTCCCGGAATGTCATACCAACAGTATTACCATTTCAAATATATATTACACTACTGTTTAAAAAATAAACGGTTAGTAAAATATATATATAACTCCTAAAATAACAATTTTATTGGCGTCCGATTTATCGAACGTTATACACTAATGGGTTAAGAAGAGATCTTCCTTTCTTTAAATGAAAGTTTTATTAGTAGGGTCGTTTTATTTCTGATATGTATGGAATTAAATATCACAATGTATATATATTACATTTATTAATTGGATATGGAATTGGACTCCGAATTTGTTGAAAATTAAAGAAAATTCACATATTTACTGTTTTGATATTTTTATATTTTTCTATAAAATAACTTGTTAATGTAAAGAAGTGTATAAAGCTATTTTTAATTAATCGATTTGTAAACAATATACGACGAGTAAAATTAGTTACGTCTGAGTAATTTGTGTATGTAAAGGCGAGTCTACACTGTCGTGACTTGAATTATATAGCCGTCCTTATCGTTCTCTTAAAATAAAACAGAGATAAGTGTTCCAAGTATCACGTCATTGGAAAATGGTGGAAAAAAATACTATTAAATATCAAATTGATTTCAACGTTATTTTGACTTATGACTTCATTTTGTTTTTAGAATAGATATGAAGAGAGATTAAGTACGATTCTGTATATTATTTATGTTTTAAAAAAATAAATACAATCCTGATTATTCTAGAAATTACATTGTTGATTTTAACGATATACATAAGGCCATAGCGACATAGAACCGGACAATATTTATATAACATACAGATTAAGCCAATAAACAAAAATAACGTTGCCGAAACGCAAAAATTGAACTTCATACGATTGGAATAAGGTTCGATTTTACTTTTCGCGTCTTTCTCACGCTTGCTCCTCCTAAGATAAGATGTGCAAATTAAAATCTTATTTCAACTGTATAAAGTTCAATTTTATTTGTCTATCTGAATTGACCCTTAGGTACTCACGGCAATATTTTGGCATGAGTTTTGAATATAACGGCGGTTCTTCATAATCGTAAAAACAGTATTACAATATTGCCATTCCTTTCTTTCACTTTGAAATAGAGGGAGATACTAATAATGCAAGCGTTAATTTAATTTCACGGTAAGGCGAATAAAACTAATAGTTACCAAACGAATTAAGTGAAGAATATTTTGTAAGTCTGCTTCAAACATAAAGAAATTAATAAAATATATCACTTATTGATTTCACAACACGCTTTATTATATTGATAGTGATATTATATAAATAACTAACTTTTGCTCATGACTTTACGCGCGAAAATTAATAGAAAACCTAAAGTAATCCTACGTCACAACCGTCATCAAGATTCGTTCAGACGAAGTGACATGGTAATTAACGTCCAAAGTTTAGCATTTGTTTAATTTTAATTCAGTATTTACTAATATCACTACCAATCATTTCGTTAATCTCCACTTAACTTTATCAAACAGTAATTCACATAAAAATAAACTAATATCCTATAATTAAGTGTTACTACTGTGAGCTAATTTAGAAAATTATGAAAAATTTACTTTTTATAAATTAAATAAACGATTTTTTTTTATTAAAATATATCAGAAAACTAAATATTACTTGTTTGAATAAAGTGAATTTTACACTCATGAATATTTAAGTAGCTTAAAAAACCAGCAAAATATTTTAAACTGATTTTTTCATACAATTTTCTTATTAATTTGATGTGCACAAAAATTTTTTACGTGTACATAAAAATCTCTGCAAATTCATTATTACTTATAAATATAATTTTGCATTAATTTTACAAAAAGTACAATATCGCACACTTTGGAAATTTTATAACTGGAGTGTATGTAGACTCCTTTATAATAAATTCGTATTTTTTAATTAGAAGCGAAGAAACAATTTAAAGTGAAACGATATTAGAGAGCTTTCACACTGGACTGTTTTTATCTGGACTAATAAATCGATGTATTGCCATTAAAAAACCACACAGACAAAAAAAAATATTATGAAGATATCATTCGATTTCAATGTTATTATACAAGTGTTTCTGAAGCGAAAACCCGGAAGATTACATTCAAAAGAACTTTTTTTTAAGTTGAAAATTATTAAAATTTTCTTTGGCATGTATTTTAGTCCAGACGAAACATTTTTAATGAAAGCGTGAAGGTGAGAATTATACGTTAATGTGTTTATTGTCATAAAGGATTCAAGTTTTGGTATAGCTCAAAGCGAAGAACTTATCCTAGGAATTTCACTTAAATATTGACTTAAACGTCACAGCACTCATTTTATCTTCTCACTATAAGAAAGTGCTACATAAAACATCGAGACAATCTCATGAATTTCCACTACAGATACATGTACAAAAACATACCTCACATTAAAAATTAGAGAATAGTTTATTTTTGTACAGATTTAAATGTAGTGGAAACACATTAATATACCGAAGTACACAAAAATCTTCACTAAATGTAAAATGCGAGGAAACTTAAATGAAACGTAAAACAAATGTACTTTCTCAATGCACCACTTAAAATGAGAATCGCTTTCTAGTATATTTATATAAAATTAAACAAACCAAGAGAAAAATTGCCTGATGTAATCAAAATTAGATAAATCAAAGTTAACACAAGAAAGCGATCAATTTCACAAAATCTATATTCATCAATGGCAAAAGCGGACATAAAGATACGATTGATTCAATTTTTGACGTCAATTAATTTAATGCATAATTTTTTTATTAACAATAACTTCCATAAACTTAATTTATATTTAAGATACAAATGCAATTGAACATTTCTCGTCAAAACACAACAGTACATTCTTTAAAATCTGTGAGACACATATATTAATTTAGAATTATAAACTTACCAGTAACCATAAAAGTTGGTGTTATTAATACTAATCATGAATCATGATGACATCAAAAATTGAATCAAACGATCACACATATAAATTCACTAAAGATTAACTCTATTACCATAAGTAACTCCAAAGTTCACGCAACATATTGTACTGTAAGAACGTCGAAGCAATAAAGAATAAATGCAATATAACATAACGCAGATTATCCTGTCTCACTTGTCGCACTGCTTGGGAATTGCTCCCCCGCGCTGGGAACTGACCAGTGCGGTAAAACTCTTCTAACATTTTGTCCTTCTCTATGAACCTATTATAGAGCCATTGAGTCATCCCTTCAGTATCGGCTGGAACCTGAGGATTAAAAACTTTTAAGAATTTTCAAAGAAGTGTCAACCTATTATGTCATACATCGGTTCTGTATTCTTCTTTGGATACCAGCTCCTAAAAATAGCAAGGATGCTCTGAAGATTGTTTCTGTATCATTGGACTATCTTCAAATGTATATGGTAATGGAGATTTGGTATAAAAGAATATTTGCAACAATCAGGTGTAAGACAGAGAAAGAATTTAGAAATAAAAAGGAAAATGAGAGAGTTAACAGAGAATCGGAGTTCTTACCTCGTTACTTGGGTACAATCTGTAATGCAGGTTGATGGCACAGGGCGGGCGGGTGCCGCACACAATATCTTGCAAATGCAGCGGGATCCTATCAGGATAAGCGATGGTCACGTCCAGTATCCATTCTATACTATCACCAGCTTTTGTGTCCACGATTATATTATTTAAGTTGTTCTGGTTAAAGTTGTTGTCTGAAATGATACCTAGAGGATTAGAATCTAAGAAAAAGACGAAGCGTTTAACGTAAACTGTTTTTTAGTGTATTTCGTATTTACTGTACCTTTTTTAGAATTCTCTTTGGATGTGCTAGCTCCTTCATCTCTACGAGGTCCGATTTCTTCCATTATGACTTTCATTGCACCAGCTCTTGGCAACGAAACATATTCCAGTTTCGGTAAATTGTTCTTTTCTGCAAACCTAAAATTAAATCATTCGAATAAATCATACGATCGATTAGAAAATTTCCCTTTGATTGACGGACAAAGTCAGTCGTTATTTTGAATAAGTTATAAATGCCAAAAAATATCAAAGCAAGTTAAGTGAAATGTTTAAAAATTGGATTCCATTAAATTAAATTTGCCATCTTAACTATGGTCCCATTTTATAACATAAAAAATTTTTATCTTCAAAAATATTTTAGAGAGTTTTCTAGACCAAAGGAAAATATTTCAGAAAACAATATCTAGCTCGCGATGCCTTGTCAAAGTAATGGCTATATATGTTCGTACGCCAGATTCCTCGAACATAAATTCGACTGGGCGCCTTTGAAACTTGTTCTAGCGACTCGAGCTTGTGTTAAACGACTTTGGTCGTTTCGTATCGACCCTTATGTGTAGTCGAGTGTTCAATTTTGCTTTCATTGATATTAATTTCAATATATTTTAGAATTAAGGTATCATGATCATCACCAGCCTGTCTCACTCCATTGCTGGAGACGGGTCTTCCCTAATTCCCCCAGTATGCCGTACTCCATGTACCGCATATGTGACCTTCGTATCCTTTACCATCCCGCTGATTCAAAATTTTTTATTGTTCGCTATAGTACTACTTTACCTTTGGCTAACCTCCCTCCTTTTGTGCAGGAACCCGCCCTCAGGGAACAGCACCATAAACTGCCTGCCCAAAGGCATGTAGTATCGATGGATGTGTTCCCGGAGCTCTTCCAATGACTGGTCCCTTTTCGCTTTGCCCTGTAACAAGAGATAGGGATATTAGATAGTTAAGGGTATACACCAAACGAATTTCATGAATTATTAAATGAATGAGTGTGGCATTTATTTATAGATTTGTCCAATTTGTTTGCATACGCAATGCTTTTATACTTATATTTATCTAGCTCCAGATAATCAAATCCAGTCTAACCTGTAGGAGATCATTAGTTAATTTGATGAGTGAGAAGCTTATAAGTGCTATTGTGCCATTCTTGAAAAAGAAATCAGATATTTAACTTCTTAATAAAAATATAATATATCCTCGATTATTTCACCAGAATTATTTGTTTGTTACGCAAACATCAGAGCCCCACGTAGCAATGATGCGGGTGCGCTCGCCGTGCAAAATGTGTTAGGAATTAATAGTTCCTACGTCACGCACGGCGCGGCGAAGTGCGGGGTGGAATGGGGACGTGCTCTAATGGATATTACCAGTATAGATCCGGTGATATCGCAATATTTCCGACCCCTGGTGATTCTAGGAAACGATAAGATTTAGGAAAGAATATTATACAAACATATGACCATCACTGTGACATTCAACATTAGGATGTCCGGAAGATAGATGACTAGCTTCAAATAAAGCTGTACATCTTTCTTAAATCTAGACTTATTTTAGTAAAAACCTTTGAAATATAAAATCAAACTCTTATTTATAAAGATCATCTATTTAATTCTTAACATAACTATGTTCATTAAAAGCAACAGTAATTTGTATAATTTGCATGTCTGGTAGACAAAAGATATAACGTATTTAAGTCGACATCTAAAGCGTTACGTTTCAAATGTGCAGAACAAAGCCGAGCTCTCGTAATGAAATTGTTAGAGATTAGCCGCCATTCCGCCGCGGTCGCTCGAGCGCCGGACAAAAGCTCACGAAAATATTTGAAGCAATTCACGTTAGTTTCCTTTACGACTCGAATAACTTCAACCAGAACTATTCAAATTTGGACATTATACGAGTGCTGTGTTACACAGATGATGCTACTGTTGTACTTTTATTTTAAACTAGCTGTCGCACGCGACTCCGTCCACGTGGAATAAAAAAAAACTTGATAAGTAACCTATGTGCTTTTCTAGACTATGTTCTACATCTGTGCCAAATTTTATCAAGATCGGTTGAGTCGTTCAGGAGATAACTGGTAACAAACATTCATCCATCCATCCGTCTAAACTATCGCATTTATAGTATTGGTAAGCTCAATATATTCAACCGATGTAAGGAAATGATATAAAATCCATAGACTAACTTATCGTACGACAATTGAAAACATCTAGATCGCCTTTTATTCAGACCCAGAGTACAAGACAACTTTCGTGTCGTTATTTATAAACAAAGTGTGAAACTGTCATCGGAACATTTTCAAAAGGTTCCACAACTAGATCCACCCATTATCTTTTCACCGGGAACTGAATAAAGGGAAGCTTCGCAATTCTCAACTCGGCATAACTCAATTTCCTGGTTTTAATTGACGTGCGCCGTACCCGCGCTGTTCTTGAGCAAACTTTGAACAAGCGCAGTGAACGTAGGTGCGTCTAGCCTAGACTACACCGAACTAGACTCGACTCGGAGCCGATTCGTTTGCTTTTCAACGAGTTAGACTAATTAGTAACTGGAAAATCTCACGCTCCACTGAGCATGTGGGGAATTGTTTGATCGTAGTTTGTGTCACGTCTTTGTTACCTTTAATTTAGTTTTTGTGCACTCGATCGTATTTGTTTTAATGATATTTGTATGATGTTAGTTTTTATTACCTTTCAAATGTTTACTATATTTCTATTGTTATGCTTCTGACAATTATCTTGTTATATATATAAAATTCTCCTCTTATATATAAACTTCTCGTGTCACAATTTTCGTTCCCATACTTCTCCGAAACGACTTGACCGATTGTCATGAAATTTTGTGAGCATATTGAGTAGGTCTACTATGTATTTTTTCTTCCGTATCTATTATTTATAGTTCCCGCGCGGATGGAGTCGCGGGCGACAGCTAGTTAAATTATATATAATACATATAAGTGATATGCAAAATAATATTTTTGAATTTTTCATACTACACATCTGACAAAAAGAACGAATGATTTCTCGTACAAAAACGTACGAATATCCAATGTGCATTCAACTGAACATACGTTGATACAAATGGACGCGGGTTGGGACCGAAACGAAAACATGCCGCGAAACGTTGCCGCGAAAGTTGATCAGGCGCTCGCTGCGTGAAACAGGCAGTAAGCAACAATTTGTACATTCTGCAGCTGCGATGGACATCCTTACTTGGGTCGACGGCCGAAGATTAAAGGAGCGGAGGTTAGGCGAGAGCACGATTGTGCAATTCTCCATTGTATAAATGTATCGACACAAAATTAAAAAAATATTGAATGTTAAAATAATAAAAAATAAAAATGCTATCACCGCGGGATTAATACTTTTTGACAAATAAAAAAAATGTATTCGAACAAACTTGTTATCACAATATAAGTATTTGCTTTAATTTAAAAAATACATAACCACACCAAAAAACTTATTAATATAGTCAAATTCATTACGCTAGCTAAAAAGGATCATTTATTACTTATTTATGGTTATGTTTTCGTTATAATTTATTATTTTTTATAATAATGTGTCGACAACATTGGTAAATCGCCGTCCAATCTGTCTTTCGTTAGCGATTTCAAAAGTCCTTCCGATAGCTGGATGGGAACTAGGAAACGTCCGCGAGGTCGACGCTCCCGTGGGAAGCGCGGCACGATACCCAACTCTTATACGGATCAATGCTTTAGTATCGAATGGATAAAACTTCGAAAACTTTTAACAATTTACTGTCACATATTTGCTTGTATCGGATTTTATTATTTCTTGCTTTCGAATATTTTTATCAAAAAAATAGTATGGATTTCTTCGATACAAAATGTTTGCGACCGTGGTGAAATATAAATTTAATTGCAACACATTTGGATAGCAATAATAAAGCGGAATATAAGGAACTAAAATATTATTAAAATTGATAACAGATTGGTATAAAAAACATTTTTTGTACCTTACAATTTTCTACATTAAATTCGGGACTCAAGTATTTTATATAAACAAAAACTGAATTAATTAATATTAACTATATTAGAAACTTTACGGTAGCATATGAGCTTTATTAAAAAGCTCCTTTCAGCTTTGTCCGCCTGAGAACATAACGTAAGCCGGCTCGCAGACAGCACTACACAATAGACTACACTGTAATAAAAGTTTCTTTGTGCTCACATTTTTCGATCCGATTGAAAAATTGAATACTTCATGTTAATATACTTTATAGTACAGTCCGCTGCATAAATATTTACACACTAACTAAACTCCTTAAGCGCGGAATTAAAACAAACTTAATTAGTAGCCTATGTGTTTTTCCAAAGTACATATGTTCTACATCAATGCCAAATTCCAGCGAGATCTATCCATACATACATCCAAAAATTCGCAATTATAATATAAGATTTACAAAGCTTTTGAAAATTGTATACGCTTGTGGTTTTAAAAAACTATATCATAACGGTCCGTATGCTTCCGACCACAAATACGTACTTTTGACGAATACCGTCATAAGTATTTTTGATATCGCCATACTATAAAAGTTTCTAAAGTTTTGTAAATGTATACATAATTATTTAGCTGACTGTACACCAGATCAAGCGTTATACTTTATCACACACAAATTAGTTAAGTGGTGACAAAAGCGTTTAGTGGAGATTTAATTTAGTATGGGATATCTACACTATGGGTCACCTTTAGTAACTTATTAACAATAAAGTAGTAAAAGATAAAAATGTTCTGGTTGTCAACAAGCTCGTCTCTATATCTACAATCTGTTAACATATCTCATTAAATTACTTCACTAGAATACTTACCGACTACGATATAAAAGCTTAAACTGAATAATAAACATGAATATCGTGTAAACTTTGATCATAACATCCTCTAATAACCGTCATGAACTTTCGTACACTACTAGTACGAAAAAGTATGAACGATATTCGTTAAAAGTAGAAATAAACGCTAGAGACGAAGCTTAACGAGACCGACTATACGAAAAACTTTTGCCTCGTTACCGCTACTAAGCGAAAGATAAGAGAAAAACCTTACGGAGCCGTGTACACTGAATTGCAAAAATAAAGTGTACTTTAATAATTATTATTATTTTAGAAAAAACATGATGACAAATGTATTAAAAGAAATTTAGTAATTCCAGGTTATTTTCTACATCAGTGCCTTATTTCATCGAGATCCGTTGAACCGTTCTGGAGATACCTGGTAACAAATATCCATTTATCCATACATCCAAACGTTCGCTTTTATAATATTAGTAAGAAGTAAGATAAGATTACATAACTTATTTATTTGATATAAAGAAAAGTTTGTGTTTAAGTAATGGAAGTTACAGTTTTAGTATGAAAAAGGTTTTTTTTGTTTCAACAAAGGCAAAAAGACAGACATGACATGACAGACCATCACACAGAACTAAAAGTCATTTCATTTTGAGGCTTTGATATAAGAAAAAACAATATTCAACAAAAAATGTATTGGAATATAAAACTGCTAGATACAAAACAAAAACAGCCTACTTTTTATGGCACGGAGTATATTTTAAAAGTTGCTACATACGCTGTTCTTATAGAAAAGCAAGCCTAATTACCTGCGGCCGACTCTCCTCTATTTTTATTTTAATTGCGCGGTGGACTGACCGAAAAAGGAATGACTCACTCGACCCCTTTCCAACCTCTAACACCGTGTGGATTTTACCTAGATATTTAACAAGAGAATTTTTGTTTTAGAATATCAAGTACATAGAAAATATAGTTAACTGAATCACATTTAAACACAAGAACAGAAACAGGAAATTTCTCTGATTGAAAAAGATATTTAACATCAAAGAGACATAAACGATTATTTCATCTCAGAGAAAAACATTTAAACAGTCACAACTAAGAGTACAAATTAAAAAAAAACACGACTCTCGTATTCACTTCTCGCATGAAACGTTATGAATATAAAATATCGCATCAAATTGCTGTAGCACCGTAAAACGTACGTTACAGGTGCTTACAATTTATGGCCCTTGACAAGTGAAGCACAAAGGAGTTTACAACGTGTTGCCCGTAATAGAGGTGGGAGTGGCTCCTACGCGATGTAGCTTTCAAAACAACCGGGATATTGTGAGAATAAATGGGACGGGAAATTAAAAACGGTAAACTTCTACTACTGTTGGAAACGAAAATCGATGTAGCACGGCGTAGCGATTCGTAGACCTTTTCATCCGCTTCAAAATTCGTAGTATAGTAGAGACGTCGCAAAAGTCATTGATTTTTTGTTTACGAATAAAAGTAATTCAATAAATGTTAGGTTCAATTATTCAAAATTTCTTGAGACATTATACCAAAGTGATATATAAACACGGCTAAACACTCACGTATATTCGTCCGGTGGCGGCACCGACTAGTAGAGATTAGACCAGTGAGCGACGGGCCGCATCCGCGAAATAATACCAGTACCACTCATCATGATGTAGGGCCCCCGATGGGCTTGAAACTAGTCAGTGCCGCCACCGGACGAATATACGTGAGTGTTTAGCCGTGTTTATATATCAGTTTAGTATAATGTTATTATAGGTTCATTGAAAAGTGAGAAATGCGTTTTATACATATAAAAGGGAATATAGCAAGTCGACGTCTGCCAGTATTTTTTAAATTATGAAATTCGTAAAATAAAAACGTGTGAAAATTTAATTGAAATAAAGTTAATAATGTAAAATAATTTATATAACTGAAAAATAATTGAAAATTTAAATTTTGCGAACAAAATGAAAAACAATAAGAATCAGCAAAAAGTAATTTTAAATTTATTCAGACAATATTATTAATTAAATTTAATCTTTCGATTCCTCAGTAATTGTTTTGACTCGAAATGCGTTTAAAACGAAATTTTACTTTTTCCATCCGTTATTACTTTAATTAAAAAGAGCCAAACCTTACAATCTAAATTAATTTCAACGTTAATGAAGGACTTGCCAATAAAATGCCGATGATTTTGAGGAATGTTGCTTGCAGTAAAATAGATTTTAAGTATCACTAAGTAAAGATTTGTCTACTGATTAATTATTTATAAATTTTAGGAGCGTCGGTGGCTCAGTGGTCAAGCACTTGACTTGCAATCTGCAGGTCCTGGGTTCGAATCCCGCCATGTATCAATGTGTTTTTCAATCTCCGATTTACATATGTACATTTATCCGACGTTCTTACGGTGAAGGAAAACATCGTGATGTAACCTGCACATATCTAAGAAGAAATTCAAAGATATGTGCGAAGTCAGGTTGACTATAGTCTAATCACCCTTAACTTAGGGTAGGTTCCGAGCCCCTCGGTAGGGACGTATAGTGAGCTGATGATGATGAATAATAAGCTATATTATAGTTTTATTTACTTAAATATCTCTTTAAAAAGTGCATTGTTTCAATTCAAGAACTGGTCTAAAAGGATTAGTACTAAATGAATAGAATCACCGGAAAAAATTCTTACTAAAACACATTATCATCACGTTCGTTTGCATTAAAAAAAAGTGATAACAAGATGTTTTTGTACCGGTATTATATATTTCAGACATGATATGTATTTAAGATTACATGACTTATTTATTTCATATAAAGATAAGCCTATGTACAAGTAATGAAAGTTTCAATTTTAGTATGAAAGGCGTTCCTCAGGGAACCGTCCGACCGCCAGCATGTACCCGACCCGGGCATGTAAAGCCTAACTCAAATTGGTTCCTTCGCTACGGCCTATATTCGCCTTTGGGCAACGCTGTGAACTGAAGTTTTTTAATCTATTTTAATCACTCTTTAGATGAAAAATATTAAGTAAGGTGGCATATTTAAATGATATTTTTCAATATATTGACAAATGCTATATTGATTTAGAACACAAAATCAGAACGTAACAAACAAGCAAACTTTCTCATAAAGTTTTCATATTTGTCAAAGTATTAACAGTTGCTTGTTGATAATCATGTTGAATTATCTACAGCAAAATTATTTATAATTAGAGGTTGTAATACTACTAATTACTATAAACAAAAGACCTGGGAAACAACTACTACTACCTAACGAAACGTGTATCCATTGGAGAATGGGAAAGATCACGTGGCGAGCACGAGTTGCGCACGCGCCGACATGCTCTGACACCCTCCATTATGTGTGCGCGTTTTTCATTTTTATTTACATTCAACACGATATCTTCTTTTGTAATGTTTATTATAAAAATAAAATAAAATGATTTCATCTATATTTTAATACTTCGAGTAGTATAATAGTTGGGATCTATTTCTACTACTTCAAAGGGTGATTGGGTTTAACTTAGCGGGGAATTGCCGCGCCCCCAATAGATATAGTTGGTCAATAATTAAAAGTGTTTATTTCTGTAAAATGAATACAAAAATTTTTAATCAAGCTGTTGTGCTTTCAATACACTAAGCTATGATAATAGAACGGTTTCCATAATATGAGGCATTGTCCTGTAGCTTCGTATGTTTTTAAATTGTGAAAAATACACGCCCGAGGGAAACAATACGGGAATAATACAATAAAAACAAAAAAAATCTCGTATCTTGGTGAGCGTACTGTTTGAAGTGGCTCCTCTACATTGTCAGTCCATTGCAATTATCGAGAATCGAATAAAGAATTTATAACAACGATTTTCCATACAATTTGGAAGTAGCGTTTTAACATTTGTCTATTTTTTTTTATATCATAAGGTGGCAAACTAGCGAGCGGCCACCTTAAATCGCTGAAGTAGCGAAGTGACCGTTGCCCATAGACATACGCAATTGCATATGCGTTGCCTACCTTTAATCGACGGAGGAGAGGATGCACAGAAAGAAAATATTTTCCCTTTTCATGCATCCTCTCATCCGGAAAGTCCACTTCCACTTCCCATTCTTCCCTTATAAGAAAAGGGTGGGAAGGGAAAGAGAATATATATATTTAATGATTACATTTTAAATATTATTCAATTACTTCCTCTTGTATTTTCAAGTAAAAACAAACTTAAATCAGACGGATAGCAACATTGTGGATTTTTATTTATTAACTAAAATAAAATATGATTTCGATATCAAATACACGATCCTAGTAATGTTTCTATTGTTTAAAACTATCTCATCCAAATAATTAAGCCACAAAACAAAAAAATCTTTGTTAAGAAGAAAAATAGATTTGAAACAATTTAAGAATTCCAAAATATTCTAAAAAAAATTAAGTATAAATAAATACATGTATCGTTAACCTTCAAAAGAACTTAATTACAATCGTACCACAGATAAACAAAGATAATCCTTCGAAAGAATCCCTTTAGTTAATTCCCTTGGAAAACTTGTACGATTGGCAAATACAAGTAGAGTAGCAACTTCCCGCCATTTCCGCCAGAGGTCGCGAACGAGGCCTACGAATGAAGGAAGCCATTACCGTTACTTTTAATACTGTTTTCTTGTCGTCTTTTACTCTGAATTCCAACAAAAAAATGAGCTTGATGTAACTAGCTATCGCTCGCGATACCGCCCGCGCGAAATTAAAAAAAATTACTAGCCTATGTGTTCTTCCAGGCTATGTTTTACATCTATGCCAAATTTCAACGAGATCCATGTGGCCGTTTTTAAGATACTTCCAAAGAAACATCCATCCATCTAAACATTAGCATTTATAATATTAGTAACACATAAATATATATATATATATATATAACAAACACATTTTGTCCAATACTTTCCAATTTCGTCAATCCACGAATAACCACATCTGTTAGAGGTCCAATAAGTAATTAATAAGGCGAAAGAGATTTCCATTCTAATCCATAAACTCCTGAATCTTTGAGCATCCATCTTCAACTTTCAAAGTCGCTAAGCAAAATCCCGATTTAAACACAAAACTAGAAATTTCAAAGAGACATCGATCGGGGACAAAACCGCTGAGAAATTATCAATTAAAACAAATCGCCAAACTCGGATACCTCAATTATAATAATGGACAACTTTGTATTAATCAAGCGATTGAACCGCTGCGGGGTAGATACAGGGGGTTGCCTATTTCCGACCACCCGAGTACTCCCGACTCTTTTGTCTATAAGATTCAATGGAAGTGACTTTGTATCTACAAGTGACGTTTATAATTAGCCGTTGTACTCGCGTACGCTTTGTGTTCCGCTTTTTGTTTCTCGAAGCGCTTTATTCTTGAACTCGTTAGCCTTCCTTACTTCTGTTTATTCTTTAACTAGTACTGCGAATGTTCTTTTAACTGTTTTCGTGATATAAATTATGAACTGCTACGGGAAAATGAATTTTATGCCAGTACGATAAGGTGCATATTGTAATAAAAATTAGTACACTAAGATTTATATCAGAAGTTATTAAAATTCACTATTAAAAAGAATCTACTGATAAATGTAACTTAATAAACAGATATAACAAAAGGCAACGATTAAATACTCTTTGGAAGCGAAGGTTAATGAACTTCGAAAACAGTTTATTTATATCTCTAGTTACAATTTAAATATCTTTTAGTTTATTTTTACATAAATCCCAATTTAATTAATTAGTATTTATTCACTCACGTTCCATAACTAAAAATGTATAATAGGAAAAGTCAGAAAAAAATAAAAACACGAGACGCATCCAGAGGGTTTACATCCGCGGCCCGCTCTCACCGCAGTTTCCGGCCCAATAATTGCTCGCTGTATAATTTTACTTTGAATGGGTGATTGTCAAGTTTGGCGGCGCTCGGCCAATTGTTCCGAGGCGTTGGTAAAAGGTTTTGTTGCGATTATGCCTAGCCGCGCTTTGTACCCGACGACTGGCGATATGTGATTTCACGCTCTGTTTCTTGTTAAAATTAGACATTTATTTTTTATACGTTTTACTAAATCTATATGAATGAGTAGATATAATTCATCTACTATTCGCATGCAGATGAAAACGGCCAAAACTATAATACTACAAAAAAATAAAATAAAAATCATCTTTTCACTCAACAGTACAAAGTCATAAATTTATCTTGGCCTTTTAAAATGTATGTTTATGTCAGTAATATTTAAAAAAAAATTAGCAAACCGGCATTTAAATATTTTTTTTAAATTATCTACATTTGAATAACATCCATGTCGCCCTTGCCTTACCCGAAGTTCAAAAATTAAATCATAAAGAATAACAAGTAACGCTGTGAACCTTTTGAAGAGGTTCCTTTGTACATCATTCAATTGTCATGTGTATGTAAATGACGTATAACGAGGGACGCTTTTTGTATTTTTTTTGCGGCAACCGTTAGATTTTTCAAGAATATATTTATTTTCTGTTCAAATAATAGTCTTTATAAAACGTGAAATAGTTTTGTCAGTTAGATTGACAACAAAACTCTCCCCTGTCTCCCCTGAAACGTTTTACTTTTTTTATAGAAATGATGGAAAAACATTTCAAAAAAACTTTTCATGCCTAAAGACATGCATAGGAAGAGGAAACAATCCCATTCTACTCGTTCCTCTCTGTCGATTTAAGGTAGGCAACGCATCTACAAATGCGGAAGCCTATGCGCTTTGGTCGCTTCTCTCTTTTAGCAAATTTACTTTTTTTTGTGCATTTGCCACATTATATGACAAAAAAATAGTATACCCAATCAATCTAAAACATAAACTATTGTTAGAAAACAAAGCACAAAACACAATGCTAAAGCTAAACAAAGCTTGATACGTTCACTTGGAGGTTAGCGAAGTAATCCATTTAAACAGTACGTCAGACATTGTCGTCAAAGCGACAAGTCTTTGAGAAAAGTCTTGCACACGTCCGTGAAACGGAAATGGCATTCGAACGGTAATGACTTGTTTCCATTATCCTTAGCAGTGGAAACTTTTAGTTGAACTAAATTTTTGTTTGTATTGCATTGTAGTATTTGGTACTACTGAAAGATTTTCAGTATAATACTTTTGTAGATTAAAATGAACCTAGTCAATTCATGGTACATGAATTTCTTTATAGAAAAGACTTATTCGTTCCTCTTTAATGTTTTTACAATAAAAGGACTACTACTGTTTCTACTTTATTTATTTACACGAATGTTGTGTTTGTCTGTGTTTGAAATATGTTTTAGCTTACTCTTTATCATGTAACCTATATAATAAGTAAAATTGTATATAACATATTTTGTTGGCATTCCTAAATAAATAAATAAAGCTTCGCATTTGCGTATTTCATGTAATTAAAACAAGGGGCAAATTTTAAGCAGTTATTACCGAGCGCGTCGGTGGCTCAGGGGTTACGCACTTGACCTGCAATCTGCAGCTGCTGAGTTCAAATCCCGCCATGTATAAATGTGTGGTTCTATTTTCGATTTACATATTTATTTATCCGTCATTCCTCCGGTGAAGGAAAACATCGTGATGCCATCTACACATATCTCCAAAAAAAATCAAAGTCAACGCGTACTGGGCCAACGTAGACTATGGCCTAGTCATCCCTAACTTAGGGTAAGCGAGCTCCTCAATGGGGACGTATAATGAGATGACGATGACAATGATTACTAGTTTTGTTAGCCACAAAGCATTGCAAAACGCATTTCAAACATTAGTGTTGAGAGTAATCCTGGAAACTGCCTAATCGAAAATTTCCATTGCCAAATCACTCGTACGGAAACATTCATCAACCCTCTCACACAATCTTACTCTTGAAAATAAAAGAAGAGTTTTTCGGCATTAAAAACTGTAGTTAAGTTTTATTAAAAGTGCATTCTTTGCCGCCATCTGCAGTTGTGAATATCTAACACATTAGCACATATCCAGCGCGCAATGAGGCCGCGGCGTACGGCTTCCGTGTCAGGTGTCCTGGTAGGCCGGATATTCACGATTTTTTTCGCTCCTCCAACTTGCCTCGGTGTTAGATTCCCGGGGCAATTAAATTTTATCGAACTCCTATATCGAGTGGAAACCCGGGGGCTTAGACGCGAGGATTAACTGCAAAAGCGTAACTTGTTATAACGATAACATAGTAGTTTTATGGTCTTGTACACTAAGTCACTGCTCGTAAATTCGATTCCAATTTGTAGGAAAATGTTAGCTTGGCAATATTTTTTCTTACTAAAGACTTCTCTTGTACGCATTCAGAATCGCTTAATCGTTAATAATTCTTTAGCGTAGATTTCTCATATTACATTCAAATGCGAATCTTGCTTTAAAACAGTACGGCAGATACAAGTTTTTTTATAAACAATCAATACAATTACTTAAAATGAAGTAAAAAAAAAACATTTTTTTTAATATTATCTGTCGGGCTATCTCCAAAATGAAAGGATTTTGTCGGGACTTTGTCGGGATAGCGAATGTATATAAGCTACTTTTTATTCCGAGCTGAGTAAATCGCGATTAACCGCTTTTTTAAAATAATTATTAATCTACTCGCATACTCCTGATTTCTAATAAAATTTTAAAATACACTCGACGACGTAATAAATCAAAAACACCTCCACACAAAGAGAACATACCTTGTTACCTGACGCGCTCTTAAAATTACGTTACCAACTCCCCAACTGCAACGGGAGTGTATTTCAGTTAACTATTTTACGTAGTGAATACGATGAATGCCTTTAAAGTTGCGCGCCGTAACAAAGTTACGTAGGTAGTTTATGAATTTAATGAGATGCATGTGGGAGCGAGATGGCGCAAGGCGACAGAACGTTACCGTGCGATACGGTCTGCAAAACAAATGTATACACAAAACAAATAGTAAATAGAAACGAGATAGTGTAGACCTTACTTCATCGGTGGTCCTAGCACAAATATTTGAGACAATCGCCGTCATATCGCCGTCAACAAAATTTGTATTAAAATTTGTGACATATGGTGGACTAAAAATCCAGTAATTTACAAGAATCTCCTCTTGAATTCTTAGAATGTTTTTACTAATATAATGTGAAAAGGAAAGACATTACATGGAGTAATAAATCCTTACTTCATTGAAAATATAACCTTGTTTATAAATAAATATTTATAAATTTGATTTTCTGTCTGTACCGAGAGATGAAACCGCGGCCGTTCATACATGCTATGACCGACAACCGCAGTCTGTATTGAAATTGCGTTCATAATCCGTCCCCGATTGAGTTTTCATTGACCGACGCTTTGCGGCCTTCATCACATGCAGTTATGACCCATTGCTATTTATATATTTACTTACAATATGATTTGTGAATGTTATTTACATAGATGCCGAACATTGATATTTACCTCAAGAGCATATAAGTTTTAAATTCGTAGTTCTTTGATATAATAAAGTTAGTATGGATAACTTTAATAAAATACTATAAGAGGTGCAATATAGTTTACGTACAGAAGGATAGACCACCAGACAATTCAATAAAGAAACAACAAAAAAGGAAACTATACATAAATTCATCAATGAGGAAAATTCAGCTCGCTACGACCAGAATAAAAAGAACGCTCGCCACACGTTCCGTGTTTATTATCTGAATATATAGAAAAAAAAGTTTCAGGGCTCTTCGTTATTTGGGGTATTTTGCTAGCAACAATATCGCAATTTATCAAACGAGGCTTATTGTTGCGCGCCCCTGCTAGCGCTGGTTTACCTTCTCTCCCTTATGCACCTACCTTTGCCAGACGCACGCCATTAAATACTTAATACTCTTAAGCGGTAGGATCAAATCGGCGTGGCCGCGGTGAGATATGACACCGGCTTTTTGTTCACAATAACCAAAGTGAAGCAGCTATAAATACGAATAGCGCAGGTGATGTTTTCATTTAATTTTCTCGAGATTAAATTTCGTCTAGAAGGTGAACAAGCGTTGATAAGTGACGAGAAGTACATTGAAAATATTTTGTCAACAAAACTGTACACTAACTTGTAAGTAAAGGACAAAAGATGTGAATCAAGAAGGTAGGATACAAATGAAAAAAGTTTATTTTTATACTAAATTTATATTAAAAAGTCTACTTTATTTCCGAGAAGATCATGTCAGAAATAAATCTCCGATAACGAGCAGGGCCGAAGACGAAATAAATAATAATGAGAAAATGAAAATAGAAAAATTTTCAAACAAATTACACCGGAACAAATAAGCCGAGTGGAGACAATATTACAAAAGGAAAGAATAAAAGCGAGGTTTCAATAATAAATTATCAAAGGATCCCATTTACCCCAAGTCCCCCCGGCCGGCGTGGCGCGAGGCGCGAGCTTGGCCGACACCTCCCGCCGCTGCCTTGTTGTGTACTCGACTTTACAACGCGCCGCAAGTCACAAGCTTCGAGCCTAATGTACGTCAATACTATTTTAACAAGAAGCAGTACTGTACTGTCACTGCTCTGCCCTCGTTAGCATTACATTGTGTAAGTGACAATAAAACATAGAGTCCTTCGTCTTTTAAAATAGGTTAACAACTAATAACGGAAAGCATAGAACAGCCTCATGCGACCATAAACTTCATTTCATACGAAAAAATATAGGGATTGAACTCTCGATACGATAAATAAATATAAGAACCATAGTATTGCCATAAAAAAAATAATGTAATCGCTTAAGCTATTGACTTGAATAATATTTAAAGAGGCATTCACGTAGAAGTTTCAAGATATAAATTAGCGTTCGAAATAAGACAAAGAAAATTCTTCGAAGTCGAGAGGACAGGAGTGTCGGGGAGGGTGAGGACATGGTGGGGCAGGAGGAGCGAGGGAAGTAAATCAAGCATGTGGGCGATTGATTGACTGCCGACGTCGCCTTAATCAGCCCTCATTTGAATAATCTCGCCCGCGATTTGTGACGCGGATTTATCTTACAATATTCAATTATTAAGGATATACACTCGTTTAAAATCGAGGTATTTCTTTGCTGTATATTATAAAAGCGTTCATAATTTAGGAAATAGAAAATCTTAGTTCGTAGTAATATGAGATAAAAACTTAAGATGAATCTTAAGACAAAGGGATTAAGAGAATAAATTTTACTTAATAAAATTGGATTTTATACTTCGAATATTACCATCTTACTTTCTTTCGGTTACTAAAATGCCGTATGTTTAAAATTATACAATATAGCTGTCGCCCGTGACTCCGTCTGTGCGAGATTGAAAAATTCGTACCCGATCCTCAGATCGACTTAATACGCTTATAAAGTTTCATAAAAATCGGTCAAGCTGTTTCAGAGAAGTAACTAACAATGTGACATGAGAATTTTTACAAAAGATTTTAATAAATAATTACACTAATATTTAAATTTATACGGGAGCAATATTGTAGTATCTATTTATAGTTATACTAGCTGTCACCCGCGACTCCGTCCGCGCGTGATTAAAAATTAGATGTTGGCTGATTCTCAGACCTAGTCAACATGCTCACAAAATTTCTTGGGAATCGGTCAAGCAGTTTCGGAGGAGTATGGGAACGAAAATTGTGACACGAGACTTATATATATTAGATTAGCTAGATATAGTATATAATAACGCTTTTGTTATTATTTACTTTATGAAGTGTATGACCACATATAATTATTGTTATGGCAGTAGGACATACAAACTCTTTGTAAACTCCACAGACTAAGCCAGATAGAGCTATTAAGCTATTTTCTGCACCTCTGGCGTTCGCTTCGAATGATAAAATCGCGGGGCGTTTAAAAGAAAATCGTTCTTATTAAATATTTTCCTCTCAATAAAGCGGGTGGCGCGGCGAGCGTTAAATACCCCGCGTGCCGGGCGTTCGCGAATTCCAAATGAAAAATATTGAAAATTATTGACATATTTTGTAAACAATTAGCGCCCTACTCCCGCCTAAAGCACAATCAATTTAAAGTATTCAGCACCACAGATAATATAGGACTTTTATCAAATTGTCATCTATTTAAAAAAAAGTAATCGCTAGCTGTCGCCCGCGACTCCGTCCGCGAGGCATTAAAAAATAGACAATAGCCGAGTCTCAGTCCTTCTGAAATTGCATATAAAACTTCACATTATGACATAACAATTTTGACAAATCGAAATTATTAATTTCCTGTTTCGAAACATAATATACGTATCCCAATTATATGCCGTTATATGCTTTAATCAAAAACTTAAACAGAACTACGCCATACGTCATATCGAGCATCATTTTAATTAATCCGTACCCAGAAAGCATAAGTAAACTTTAATTAAAGGCAAAATTATACGAATTAATGAAGACAGGCTGTAGCGGAGATATAATCCTATTAGAGAGACTATCGAACGGTAAAATCGTAGCTTATTGAATATTACCAAAGAGAACTTAGCTCTGTTATTGCTAGGAGCAATTGTTGAAAGGAAGGGCGGTCTTGACTACGGTGACTATGATGTCGAATTTTTAGAGATTTTTTCCATGAACAAAAGACAATAAGGAGTCTACATTGAACAACGAGAATCTGGGATGTTTTAAAATATAACTATTCAATGATAAAACTTTTTATGCATTTTTTTTCTACCAAAAACATCACAATATATTTTTTCTGGTAATAATAAAATAATAATTTATAAAAAAATATTATTATAATTTTTCTGTTAGAAAATCTCAATAAGAAAGTACACATATCCACCCTAGTTCCGGGGTTCTTGTGAGCGGATGAATCGAATTTGAACTGGATTTAATAGAAGTGGAATTTATCAATGAATACTCCGCCATTGAACGTAGTGATTAAAGAGCCGGTTATCTTTGAGACAGTATCCAAGATGGGAAGCTGCATTTTGAAATAGACCATAGACTTTAAGCGGCGACTCTAGTGACTTAAAAGAATATGTAACCTGAAATATTTTATTTATATATTTAATATACAAAAAATAAGTACATACACGTTAAATAGGCACTTTAGTATAATTAGTCGAATAATAAAATTAGGAAGTAGAATCATAAGAATCGAAAATAAGACCTAGACCGTGCAAGTGTGTGCCTCACCCCTTGTGTTTTATAATCTGACACAAAGTACAAAACTGATAGTAAATTCGAAAGGAAAATGTAAAATTGTCTATTCTCGCAATATCAAAATATTAGGGGAAGAAAAGCAAATATAATATAAAACAAAATATAATTTACATCCTGTATTCGCTCGATGTGTATCTCCAACTTATTACGTCATTTAAGCCAACCCCTACCATGTGTTTACAGTTCGTTCGACACACGTGTGAGTTACCATGATAACGCGCCTAGCACGGCAATGAAATATTTACATACAATTTTATTTATCAATCTATTTGTTCATTCGTGACTATTGCAACTAAAAGGACAACACACTCGTAGCAAATAAAATATTAATTCGCATACATTTTTCATTGTATTATAATTTTCTGTTCAAAATGCTCTGCTCAAAACAATATAAAGTGTCGCAACTCTCAATTAAATTCAACATTTAATAATCTTCATTTTATAGAAACAGTAATAAAATCTTGAAATACAAAGTTATGTCTCCCAATTATATTTAACTGTAAAACATTAAGCGAGCCGAAATGAAAGTGGACCCTAAAAGAATTCATTACATGAACAAAATCGACCTCCGACAGGTAAACTCTTTGAATCATATAATACAGTTGAAACAGTCAAAATTAAACCTTAATAGCATTATTATAAAGAAAAGGTAGTTAACAAAAAAAATTGAAATACTGAGCCAGTAAATTATTTCGATTCTGGGATAAATAATCCCAAACGGCCGGAATTAGTCGGCAAATTTAATTTTGATGCGCTGGAGGAAACTGCGAGGGGAGAAATAAAATGCCAATAATTCATTGGACTTATATATAAATGTTAAATGGTACTTTATGGATACGGTAATTTGATTTCAAATATACCATGAAATTATAAATAAACGGCTACACTTACCCCAATATCGAGCCCTAAAAATTAGATCCACTATCAAAAGCACTACGTGCACTACAACTTGATAGGAGACAACGCTAAAGAATATAGGTACCAATGAATCTCTACTTTCGTCAAAGCAGATTGATTGAGAGGCTATTGCCATCCCTGTCATTCTCTTTGAAGAAATTGAGATAGCAATAGTGCTCGTATACAATTCACAATGTTTTAACGTAATTTTTTTCTGAAAAATAAATTTAAATTTTCATATTAATTTGTCAGAATAAAATCAAAATTGTATTGTTCAAATTATAGCAACATTATTTAATGTATCCGCAAATGGTAAAAGACTTAAGTTTTCATAAATATCCCGACCAAATGCGACTATAACCGTAATTGGGGTTATGAAATATCGCTTAACGATAAATGATATATGGGTCCGAAATAGCCTGAGCCTCGATCGGCTTCGGAAGCCGTAATCCTGAAGTAAAGTAGGAGATTTGTAACTTAGCGAAGGTAGTCATCCAATTAAGTGCTTCCAATGGACCATTGGATATAAATGTCAAAGATTTTTGATGTTAAAATATTTTGTCAAGACATATAAACTATTTTTAGTAGTAGTGTCAACGACACATCATTCAATTCAGAGTTTTTTGGAATGAAATTAAGTGTATGTAGCACATAGCTGTGAAAGCGTTGTTGAAGAATAATTGTTCACATCGGCTTTCTTTCGTTGTGTGCTACATGCCTGAAAGCTTATAATCATGTTATTTTTACGACTGAAAATGTGTACAGTTAAGAACATGAATATAGGCGTACTATAACAAGAAGCTTGAACACAACTATAAAGGAAATTAGAAGTATAAAATTAAATACGAGTATTTCTACGTACAATTGATAAAAGAGATCTGCTTTCGAACGTACAGTTTCGACATCAAAGGTTTATTAATGTGGACTTTATTCATGAGATGCCAAAGTTCAAATTTCAAGAGCCTAATAATACCTCGTCGTATTTTCATTTTAGTACTCTACGTTTAGGCATTAGGCCTTTGCTATTATTTTAAGCTAGCACAAGAGAGTATTGACATCTATTTCAATAAAAATATAAATTAAAAACTTTGTTATTGCGTGTTCAAATGTCTCACTATTAGATTTTTCAGCCACAATCGAAATCTGTCAAGACTAAAAATACATCTCAAGGTATTCTATTGTCCAATATAAATGTTAATTATTAATAAGAAACGAAAACAAGTGTATCATTTGAATACGTTTAACATAGAATTATGAATAAACTTTTCACATTTCCTTCAGTTCATAACTTATGAAAAATATACTCTACGTAGAGTATAGTCAGGGAGAGAACTAGTTTAAGCTGTTAGTACGCGTGACACGTTTCTCTCATTCGGCTTGGGAGCCTCAAACGGAATATTAGGGAAGATAGGGCGGTTTTTTTTAGCTTATTATTACCACGGGATGCCATTTTGTCTCCCCGCATAGTAAAGTAGGCCTATTTATATTATTATTAGGTCTTAAATTGACGGCAGCTACGGCAATATTGTTGCTAGAGATCCGTAGTCGGGGAAATTCAATATTCTACATTTTCAATTGTTATATTTTAGAGAATTCATTGCTACGTTGAATATTTAGGATGAAATAACGAAGTAAATGTGATAATCACTTTAAAAAACTTAATTTATAGGATTACTAAGGGGATATCAATCATTAGTGTAGATTTACTATGTCAAATGGAGTACGTAAGCGAGTGATAAACGAACAAGTCTGAAAACTATCATTAAAAAGGGTAAGCGAAGGTTTTTTTTTAAATAAAAGTCAAAAAATAATAATTTATATTTCGTTAAACATTACTAAATATTTTTTTACAGTTGAAAATGTAATGTAAGAAAAATTTTGATGAAAATATGTTTCAATTCACAAATGATTTTATTACAAATTCATGTTAAGAGAATTTCTTCGAAGGCGTATACATCCTATGATAATTTGATCGCTTTACCGATGTTCGCCCGAATATACAACGTACTTTAAGGTCTAAAATTGCTTGAAACATCCAATGGAATTCATAAAACTGAAAAAAATACGAGGTTTGCGATCTCGTTACGGCGCAGGAAATTATCTGCCTTCAATAGCTGCTCGCTCGAGAAAAGTTACTTTTCATAAAAGTAATTTTAAATAAAAAAAATCCTACATACATTCTCTAATTTCAATTTATAAAAAATCCAGAAATAACATATTATTAAACAATGTTTAAAGAAACATCTGAAAATATATCGACATAAAAAAACAGTCATTTAAAGAAATTTTGTCTTCTAGTGGAATATTGCCTTTCTCATAATTTTAAAACAACAAAGCTAGCAATATATATTAATATAAATAATTTGTTTCAACATTGTTCCAAGAACTCTTTGTAAGACAAGACTAAATTTAAGCTTTATTAACTTTATTAAATTTAATTAAATCTGTAGACATTAAGCTAATATCTAGCAAGAATTTATTATAATATCGATTGGCATGTTTATTCTGTTTGCGCGAGGGCCGTCGACTTGCCAATAAAAACATTTCATAGCCCCCATTAAAACAGTGGCGAAAGTAAACGCCCCCGAATAATCAATACCGGAGCCCTACCCCGCGCCTACCCCACGCCCCGCGGCCCGCGCAGGTGCGTCCCCCGCGCGTCCCGCACGTCTAGGGCGATATAGATTATGCTACGCAAATAGCTCAATACAATTAACCATAATATTACTCAAAATTTATAAACTTTTTTATAAATAAGTGTCTTGGTATAAGAATAAAGTGACTGATATTGGTTAAATAATTAAATCAGTAAAGATCATCATAAAAATTTTCTTTATTTTTTTTTAAATCATATTCCAGTTATAATGCAATACGGTACACTAAGATTTCTAATAAATTTATTAAATGCTATCTATAAAAAACTATGTACATCCTTTTAATTTACTTTGAACATCAAACATATCTTATTGTTTTTTAAATTAAATTGTACCCAGTCTATATTATGTTCTAATTGGCATATCTGTACAACTTAATCTATGCCACCTCCATCCCGACAGTCGGTGCGTTGTCTCAACCGATTGATGCAACATTGTATCGAATAGAAATTTTGTTCCGTTCCCGATAACGCTTACGGAACACGACGATCATAGTCCCTTTCATCTGTTCCGTTCCAATTAGACTTTGAATACATACAATATATAAATACAATATACATAGGTAAGAGACAAAGAGGGTTAGATATATATATATATATATATATATATATATGATTATATATATATATATATATATATATATACAAGAGAATAAACGTTGTCTTAAAACTATGTCAATCGAAGCATAAATACTTGGATTACACGACTATGGAACAAAATGCTTTCTTTGTTTTTTATGATAAAATATTAATCGATGTCAGCTCTTTGGTTTGGGAAGAATTTAACAAACCGTCTAAAATATATTTCATTTACCTAAATAAGCAATAGTAAATAAATTTAATTGCTCTACTAAATCTTACTAATATTATAAATGCGATTGTTAAGATGGATGGATGTTTGTTTGAAGGTATCACCGAAACGACTAAACGAATTTTAATAAAATTTGGAACAGATGTAGAACATAGTATGTAAGAACACATTTTTTTTTATAACAGAAGGGGGCAAACGTGCAGAGGGAACACCGCAGCGTTCAACGACGCCCATGGACATCAGCAATACCAAAGGAACCGCAGATGTGTTGCCGGCCTTTGAGGTGGTGATAAGCTCGCTTCTTGAAGGCCCCTAAGTCGTAGCGGTTTAGAAACATAGACTACTAATTAAGGTTTTTTGTAATACCGCGCGGATAGAGTTGCGGGCGACAGCTAGTACTGAATAAAATTGATAAAGTTTTTTTTTTTATTTAGATTTCTTATAAATTTTCATCTTTCAACAGACAGAAAAAACAGCATAATAAAGTTGAAGTCTAGGTCGTTATTAAAATAGAAGTTGAGGAGCAGACCACTTTATTAATAATTCAGAATTTAATAATGCAAGTCGGTTACCTCAAGAGGTCCTGACTTACAGACACCAAAGTAATATAACAAAATTACCCCAGCTTTCATATCAATGTTATATTTTACTTCGTTACAATTTATAGCTTTAATGAATGCTTCAGATGACGCTTCAGAGATAAATTATTATTATTTATATTACTAACTTTTGCACGTGACTCCGTCCGCAAAAAAAAATATTATTAAATTTGATGAATTTTAGCACAGATGAAGACATAAGCTACTATTTTTTTTTTAAATTTCGCGACAGATATTAATTTATAAAAAGGCTAATTGCACTGATTTATTTACTACACACTCCGTGTGAGGTAAGGGATCTTAAGTACAGTGTCAGAAATTAAAATTTGCACTTAGCAACCGTTTAAGAAACCATTAAATGCTTAACTCACTTCTACATTACTGTATCCAGCTTCTTCTAACTTCAATTATGATAAACTATCGAGTAGGACATACGCATATTTGTCGAGCGCTGCGCGGGAGCCTTATTCATAATTAATCACCCGTCGGAACGGAAAATTGAGCAGCTGCGCGCTGTAATGACAATGTCTTGCAACTCGGAAATCTGACGGAGCCCTTTCGTAGGCGCCATTAGTCGGTTCGTTAATCGACTTCAACAGGCTTTTAGACGTACAGTCAAGGAAATTTATTTCCTAACCGTTTCAGTAGTCATTACTGAATTTCCTATCAGTTTCTAAATCATCAAACGATACGATCACGAAGGCAATAAAAGGTTGAACACTGGTAATAGTAACATATGCACGTGCTAATTAAAATAAAAAGTTAAAGCTCTTTAGATGTGTTTGTTTTACCATATTCGATTTTAAGTGGTTATGAAATTTATTTCTTCGACTATTTTCGAACGTTCGCGAACATTCAAATGATTCTATCGACGTCACAAAATGAGTGATTATTATCGATGTAGACGCCGTGTTCGATTTGCTGTCAGTTACTCAAATCTCTAGTAACTTTGCACTTAAAACAAAGAGCTACGAACATAAGGGCAAGCGTTTTTAAGGGAATTTAAATGTAATCGTCTTTTGAAATTAAATTTAAAAAAAATAATTTCATTAAGAAATTCTTTATTGTAATAGATACCAACTTTACTTCTTATCTTACTAATATTATAAATGCGAATGTTTAGACGGATGTATATATGTTTTGAAGGTATCTGGGGAACTGCTTACCGGATTTCGATGAAATTTTAGCATACAGCATAGTTTAGAAGAACAAATAGGCTACTAATTATGTTTTTTAATTCCGCGCGGACGCAGTCACGGGTGACAGCTAGTATCAAATAAAATTTAGACTCTGAACTATAACACCGCATCTATGAAAATTGATGTTATAATTTCTATAAAATTTTGCAACCGAGCGAGGCTTCAGTGCTAAGTGAATTAACAACTTAAAGTTTGTTAAGGCAATAAAATGGCGGAGTATTCACGTGGGTTGTACGTCCTCGACTGGGACTATTCATTAAAACTCCGGACAATAGACTACGATAACTGTATAATTGAATAAGACTCGACCCTACAACCCAACTTGTCTCATATTTTACTAACTATAAAGCATATGTGAATTCTGACAGGGGGATAGTACAAAGTTAGAACATGCTTTATAAAAATGTTTAGTTTAAATACGTATAAAAAATAAAAAGGAAGTAAAAAAAATATTACGCAAGATTCGCTTGTATATAAAACATACTAGCTGTTGTCTGCGACTCCGCCCGCGCGGAATAAAAAAAAATGGTCTTTGTGTTCTTCTAGACAATTCATCTTTCCATCTCAACTTTCGTAGTTATAATATTAGTAAACTAATGAAAAAAAAATAGTAAAGCTGACTGCTTTATTGTTAAGGCAGCTAACAAAATGGAAGTCAGTAATATTTAGCATAATATTTTGTAACTATCGAACCAAAAGTTTCACCTTTAATTGAAGCATAGTGCGCCTTGAAGGTGCAAAGAATAAACTACTAAATAAAAAACTAACCGTGGGTTTCTGACAACAAAATCTTCGTTTAAAACATATTTTTATCTCTGTTTTGTCAAAGATAATGACAGGGATTGCGATATGCTCAAAAACCAACGGTAAATATGTGCTTTTACTACTAACTACCTATTTACTTCCATTTCTTAAACACATATGTGTACAGAACAAGTTAGTCTAAATGTTAGTCTAGAGGTTATCTTTAGTTCGGGACACTGTAAATACGGGCAATCCTCTCCCTCGCCGTTGCCAAAATCCCGTGGGGCTCCCGTAGACCCCGTCTGCAATTTTCTCAACCCGAAACTATCCCGTGCTAATCCCCCTACTTGGATAACAACGATCTTTATTTCTTTTGTACTTTGTTTTGTAGCTAAATTCTTATTATTATTAAATATATATTTAAATCGTCATACAATGTATGTCACCGATCAATTTTGAACTTCGTCAATTTAAATCGGCCATATTAAAAATTGTCCACAAATTTTAGTTTAAATGAACTGTGAACAACATATAACTAACTAGTTATCACTCTTGACTCCATCTGCGCGAAATTTAAAAGAACTCAATTATTAGGCTACGTGTTCTTCCAGAATGTTTTACATCTATGATAATTTTCAGTGAGATTCAGCAGCCGTTCTGGAGATACCTTTTAACAACCATCCATTCATACGTCCAAACATTCTCATTTATAATATTAGTAAGATAAGATATATCAACAACCCATTAGTAAGATCGTACCAAATTAGATATTTTTGGTGCAAAAAATTGTCGGATTTGCGTTTAACTTCGACTTTTATTCTTTCAAACTTGTCGTATTATACATATCTAGAGCTCTGTGGAGCGCAAAGACATTATTACTTCGACATTCTCGGTTATAAATCAAAGATATTTAATGGAAAGAAACATGAAAGTGGGTTAATTTGTACGTAATCACTGCAGTGCTGTACATTTGCCGGCGCGACCTGAATCGCGTTTCCAAGAACGCTGGTGTTTTGCCAGCGGTTTTGGTTTTTTGCACAAACCACTGGTACTGTAATTAATTGTAAAGGGAAATGGAAACTTCCGTCACATCTAGTTAACAAGTTTGTGACATTCTTTATAAAAAATATGTTATTATAATACATTATTTACGTATTTTTACCGCAAAAATAATAGTAAATCTCGTAATGTTACCTGAAATAAATTACTATATTTCTGTTTGATTTGCATCAACAACTAATAAAAAAAAAATACGCTGTCGCCCGCGATTCCGTATTAAAGAAAAAAAATATTAGTAGCCTATGTGTTCTTCCAAACCATGTATCTCATCTACATATGTCAAATTTAAGCGAGATGCATGTAGCCGTTCTGAAGATACCTTCAAACAATTATCCAAATACTAATAATATTAGTAAGATGAAATCAAAATTAGTATTAGAAAATAAAAAATAAAAAACGAAAATACCAACTGCTTTTAAAATAAATTTTTTAAGTCTCAATTCCACAACTTTTTTAATTATAAATATGAAAGAAATTAAATTGTTTTAACTTTAACAAATTATCATCATAATAAACTATACATACAAACATACGCCTCTCTACATTCTCACACAATCACGTGGTTAAGAAATCATTAAACCACGTTTTGTAAATTGTTCACAGATGGCGCCACCATCGCAGTCGCCATATTTTCCCGGAAACACCGCATTTATATGATAATGCGCGTCTTCAACTGACGTCATTCGAAACTGATCTGCGGCCAACTTAAGATGGATTTCTAACAAAAATTCCCGAATCGTAAATCTAATTTCTCGTCTCACCTCAGGCTGAAATTCGTCCCGACATTTCTACGTTTCGTTCTACCCTCATTTTGTTTGAGGGTCGTAAATACAAAGTTATGACTAGTATATATCGCCCGAGGACAATTTTCACCTTTTCTTTTCAACTCAACAAAAAGTTACTTTGTTACGTAGCAGCAATTTACCTAAGTTGGTATAGACAACATATATAGAGTATTATGTATACATAGATATATTTTTCGTTTTAAATAATTTTATAGGTAATCAAGTTGAAAAAACAAAAACTGTCAAGAGATCAACTCGTAACTATGAATTATTTAGAAAATTTTCACACAATAACTGAAATTGTATAATTATTCCAACAGGGTAAATGAACAAAAAATGTTTATGTTTATTAATATCATAAATAATAAAAAAAATACTCTTGTATAAATAAAAGCACAAAACTTTTATTAAAGCATAACATTTTCGAACCATAAATATGTTTACACAAACAGACAAATTAATCCCAGCTCCTTACAAACATCCCGTTATTTATGAAACGTAATAAAACCCAAAGAGAAAGCCGTAGAGAGACCGCATAATTTTCAAATAACCAAAAGATCGGACCTTATGAATAAAGAAAGGGAATAGAGATACTCGGAAACAAATAGTTCAAAATATTACTACGAAGGCGGAACGGACGAAATGTACAGGAAAAAAAAAGGTTTTTCGTATAAACGCTCGAAAAAATTACCATTTGACGAAGGTATAGAAGTAACGTCGGGACTGATAGAACCGCGTTCTGTATCTCACTTCTGAGGGCAAAAAGGGTTTCGTTAATTTAAAAACGGCCCTCGCAGGGCCCCGGATGCGTCTACGAAGGGCCCTGCGATAAATTACGCTAAATGCCGTATTAATTAAATCCGTGAGCGGTCACAAAGGCGAAAGCTTTTGATGGAATTTAATAAAAATTCATAAGTTGAAGGATCGGTTCTATACCTAGTCTGCGAAAGATTTAAAGCCGAGGTTCAATTTCTTTCATAAACAAACAATATCAATCAATTTTTATTAAGTGCAAGAACAAACACTTCGTCAACAAAGAGTAAACTTTGTCTGTTAATACTCAGAGTGTACGCTAGGTACATTATAACTTATTTTTTTATTATAAGGTGGCAAAGAAGCCAAAGATCACTTGAAATAGCTAAAATAGCGAAGCAATTTATTCTCAAAGCATACATTTAAAGTATAATACTGGCTGATTTATTTAAATCCATGATTCCATTACTGTTGGAACAATACATATAATAATTAATAGAAGTCATGAAAGGTTAACAGAGTATTTTTAATTTTTATTTTTATTGACTAAACCAGTGTTTGACTACAAACCCACTTTAATCGTAATATAAATAATTTTACGTATCTTCGTGATACCCTTCGTATATGTTTTATAAAATAATGTTTTTAAAAACTAAAAGATTATTTGAATGTATTGCCGACGTATCTGATACCGACGGGCGGCATCTGATAACGTGAATATATTTGACGGCTGATTGGTTAAAGCTTTTAGTGTCGCAGCACGAATGCGCGCCGCGACTCCCAACTGATTTATTGAATTGAATGCAACTATAAGTACAAATAAATAAAAACCTAAAGGTTAAAATAAATATAAAAAATATACAATTTTAAAAGTATTCAGTATTGAAGAGTTCAAATAAATTTATACCAAAAGTATAATATTAAGTGACCGAGTCCATGGTTTGAGAATGATTGTTTCGGCTGTGGAAACTCAAAGTGAAATTATAATCCTAGTAAAAACCTATATAACATTATTAAGACGTTAACATTAGTAAATAATAATGTAAGCAGATTTTTTTTTAAATTTACCAATATTTCTTTTACCATTCCAACTAAGCTCAAGGCTTGTGGTAGGATTTGGTTTACGACAATAGTCGAATGGTGGAATTAGAACCCCAGACCTTGTGATCGGAAATCCGTACCCTTAACCATTAGGCTATTGACGCTTCACAATCATTTATAAACAAAGTTATAAACACATTCCGTAACTAATAAACGTATAGTTTGTTACTCGAAGATTACAATTTTCTTCAATATATAGCTCTCTGTGGACTTTACCACTAATTTATGCGCTGAACTTGGCTCTGTACTTGGCAACGAGTTGTACCATTTGTCCTTATGACCTTAAGACTGAAGGCTATATTTATGTTAACAATAACCTCTATTATGCAAAACATCTAACCCTTACAAATTGTAAGTGAAATATTTACTTTTATAAACTAGGTTACATTTTACTCATCAGACATATGACTTCAAAATGTAGGTAAGCAAATATAGGTACATATTGTAAATGTCTATGTATTATATCACGAGGAGCGTCGGAACCCAGGACTTGCAATCTGCAAGTCCTAGGTTCGAATCCCGCCATGTACCAATATGTTTTACGATTTCCGATTTACATATGTACATTTATCTGATGTTCTTAAGATGAAGGAAAACATCGTGATGCAACGTGCATATATCTGAGCAGAAATTCAATTATATGTGTGAAGTCAACCAACCCGGACTTGGCCAGCGTGGTTGGCTATGGCCTAGTCACCCCTAACGGACGTATAGTAAGCTGATTATGATGATATCACGAAATACGAATACAAATCTAGTTCAGGAGTCAACGCAAAACAAAAGTGTATAGTATTAAATTAATTCTCCTCATATTCAAATATAAGTTCTATGAATTAGTTAAAGAAAAGTAGTATAATTTCAATCAAATATTTCACTTGTTTTCGCTCGATTCCATGAAATTATTCACATAAATGTAATCGTAAAGTTGTTTGTATGAAAACGGGTCCGGAAGGTTAATCGCATCGATAATATTATAGCTTTAGTAATGCCGACAGTCCCAGGCGTTGGAACGACGCTGCCATTTGCCAAATGACGTTCCCGGCATCCGATCTAATGTGAGAGACGGAACAACGTTCAAATCCTTATCGCTATTCATTAAGGAACACAGATCGACACAGAGATAAAATAACTATTGTTGTACAAATATAAAATATTTTGAAAATATCCTCTACTTTCCAAAGTGAAAACGCACCTTAAGTTCTGGTGACTTGTTAAGCATTTCTAAGCGCAACACAGAGTTGGTAATTGGTCGCTAAAGGAGGCCACTTTACAATACTAAGAGAGACAGTAAAACGATTGTAAGTAAGACTTACCGTTAGTTTCTGAGACCAAATACTCTGTAAAAAAAACTTATCGTTATCCCTGTCATTACCTTTGAGTTAACAGAGATAACCGTCGATTCACCATTCAAAATGTACTCAAGACAATTAAATGCAAAAATTAAGAATATAAATTAAATGAAAACATCAGACAGTCATTTCGTAAATGACAATCAATCCCTTTCTATAATCCATTTACTACACATAGTACCCATTGTAATATAACTTTTTAATTGGTTATGCTTTTATGCCCTACGCATAATTTTTCAACAGGCATTTTTAATCTCTTTACGCCCAATGCGTTGTTGCTCACAGAGTAATATTAAACGATCCAATCAATCCCATCAATATCTGATATTATCAGATGCATGCGGCAATTCATTAAAGCAATACTAATTGCTATGAAAAAAATGTTGTTTTGTACCTTAGATTTAATTACAAAATGACAGATATATTCAACATCGTTTTACAATAGGTTCCCACTGTTGTGAAACATGTAGAAATCATCTTACCAAAAGTCATATCGTGAGGTAAACAAACAAATAAAAATCGCAAATAAAAAAGTTAGATCTGCGTCTCAACTCATAACTTACAAAGGCATAAAAAAACCTAATTACGCATCCGTCAGTCGGAGTGTCACGTTTCCGGTTTCCCTGCGCACCTGAAAGTTAATTCTAAGACGCAACTTGAATAATGTTTTTTTGGAAAAAAAATTGTTGCCGTTTTTACTTTTATAACCGCGTATTTTTCTGATGACAATGCGGTGTGAGATTTGACTTAGATTGTATAATAAAATAACATGTTTGAAGTTCGATATAATTTCTTATTATCGTATTATAAATTAGATTATCTGAAAAAAATAAACAAACACAACACACACATTTAACATTCAGATAAAACGGTCGGTTAACTAATGAAGATATTCCAGAATTGCAGCGCATATCAATAAAATAAGCAACTGTAAACTGCAATCTGCTGCGAGAAACGATGCCGCAACATTCCATTTAACGTTAATAGTAAAAAAATAAATTAAACTTTAATAAAATATACTTTGTTGGATGAATTTATTTATTATAAAAGACACATTTTCTGCATTGCTTACAAAGAGAGGCTTTAAAATAAAATATAATTTATTCGTTTAACCGAGAAAATGAAAATCATTTTAAAACACGATGCGTTGCGGCGTAGCGGCGTAGCTACGTTTATTGTAGCACGCGGCTACGCCACAGCTATGTCTACAATTGTCCTGTATAGAAATTACATTTATAGTTTTGTTGGACATTCATAATTTTTTAACTTTTTTATGAGCTCAGTTAATTATATTAAAATACAAATTGAAAGAAAGTCATATATTAAGATAATGGGAATACAAATAAAAACGACGCGTTAAATTTTTGCGTCAATAGCCTAGGTTAAGGGTACGGATTCCCGATCACGAGGTCGGGGGTTCGAATCCCGCCATTCGACTATTGTCGTAAACCATATCCTAGCACAAGCCTAGAGCTTAGTTGGAATGGTAAAATAAATATTAGTAAATTTACAAAAAAAGTCTAATATTAAAAAAAAAACAAATAAAAGTTAATTTATTTAAAAAGTAATTAAAATCAACATAAACATTATATAATTATAATGCTACTCTCACACCTTAGGTTTTGCATGAATATTTTAGTCATTTAGGCAATCTAACCTAACGTGTGTGGCTTGCCTAAGTTACTTGGTACTGTGTTTGATAAAGCATATATTGCCCCAAGACACCGTATACGACTACGCGGGCAGCCGTGACAAACATTGATGACATCAACAAAGCCCACCTCTGTCCGATTTCTAACTCCGAAACTAATTTCAATTGTTCTAACATAAATCCTTACCTTCATAACAATAGAGTTTATTTTCCACTAGCAAGTTATTGTCGACAAATTTGTAAAGCTGTATAGGTTCTTACCTTGAAATAACGACCTTAAAATCTACATGTTATGGTTGCTTTTACGTTAAACGATGTGTATCGTTCATGGTCATTTGTCCAATCGGAAACAGCCCGAGGCTTCAGTGGATATTGCTTTGCATTTTTTTATGCCTTTATACGAAGCGCGGCAAAAATCTATTCGAGTTCAGGAAAGTTTTCATCAATTTTTCAGTGTAAATAAAATGTAAAAGGGATTTTTGTTGGCATGAATCCGATACATGTTTTGGTTATATTTAAAAGTTTGGTAACACATATATGAATCGTACTGGTAAAAATATCGCAAAGTTAAAACAAGAATAATATCGATTCTTTGTCTCTTTTTAATTAAAATAACAAGTAAATAAAATAAGCTTCCTATTTAAAAAAAAATCATAAATATTTGAAGTCATTTCGAAATATTATTTATAATTCTAATTGAATTCAATTTGAACAATTTTCAATTACCACAGATAAAATAAAAATTTCAAATTATCGAATTGAATTTGGAAAAGCAATTTTAAAGGCAACACTGTTTACCGGCGAAGGAAGCGGTTTCGATAATAACCTCCGCTTAGCTATTGCTACCGCTCCAAATAAAAACGCCTTTATCCGAAAATGTATCTTGCATGTAGGCTCTTAGACGTATCAAAGGTCGAAAATCGAATACAGTCTCATTCATGTCAAATGAAAAAATGTGTGCAATTTTGTATACGCTGACTTTTTCTGAGACTTAAAAATTATCTTTTCATCATCTTTCATTTAAATTTAAGCATAACATCTTTTAACCATGGGTTTCTGAGACCAAAATCTTCGCATAAAACATATTCTTATATGTGTTTTGACAAAGATAATGACAGAAATAGCGATACATTTTATAGAAAGATTTTGGTCTGGTACAAACAGTTACACACTTAAAATGCCGCACTCATAACCTTTAAGTGGACTATTAAGTAAGTACTTAATGTAGATCAATCACGATTAATCTATACTAAGCGACAGTTTATAACAATGGAAAACAATTCAATCTGTTATTTAAATTTACACTTTATACGTTACATTCAACCTAGCAAGTATGTTCTGACCATACGACCGGATATATTAAGTGTAGTAAATAGCATATGTTCTCGAAGCTTTCAAAGTGGTGCACACCGCCCTAGCCAACGCAAGCCCGAATTGATTAATCCCTCGAATAACTAAATCGACGGCGCCCAGACTGCACCTGCGTTTCATAAATAAAGCTCAAAATTTAAATTTCAAATAAGCCTCGGTTCATTTGTTACTTTTTCATTTAGTTAAACTTTAGACCTTTGAAACGCTAAGTCAATTTTTCATCAAAATTCTACAAATACGTTTCAGAAATTTGAAGACAACTAAAGTTAACTATTTCTGTATTACTCTAAAATATATATTTAGACAATATTTAGTTTATTACGTGTTTAACCCTTTGACGGCCGGTGATTAACCCTTAATTCGACGATTTTTTTTGCAGCAAAAAACTGTTTTTTTTTTAGTAAAGTCATACTTACGTAATTTTCTCTAAACTAGTTCAGTAGATTTTGTTTTAAATTAATTGTTCGTCACACTGGACACTATCGAATTAAGGGTTAATATTAAAAACGTCAACATGGATATAAAAGAGTATGTTTTACCCTTAAATATGTAATTCCAAAACTACTTTAGGTCTAAGTACTTTGTTAATTGACAAATAATATATGGTAAATTCTATTCAACTTGAGATAAAAGGGTCCAAACATTATGTTTAAAACAAAATGTAATTGTAAACACGTTCTATATAATTAGGCACTTTGTGTCTTTCAAATTATTAAATCTTTACATCTATACTAAATCACTTATGATTTTATACTGTAAATTCACATGAATTCCCTTTCATCCTTACAAATACAAAAAAAAACAGCAAAATAATTATTGTAACAGCTTAGATTCAAAGTGCATAAAATTTATTTCAAAATATACCATTTCACCGCATCCTAAAATTTTATTAACAACCAATATCCCATATATTTGGTTAACAAACTACGCGGTTACACGACCAGCAAGGTATAAAATAAAATCAAATAGCGTTCAGCAATTACAAAATGCTCGCATAAGCTTTATTTAAAAGTTTGCCAGATTAAGTAAAATTTAGTCGAATTTTTTAGACCGGAATTAAAACATCATTCGATTTTAGTGGAATAAAATACGTAATTTTACTTATCTTCTTTATTATATTTACGAACGAATTATTATAAACGTAGCTAATGTAACTTGAACTTTCGTAGAGCAAACGAACTAATGCTACGAAAGTCAAGAATCGCTAACTACGAGTGCTACGAAGAACATATACCTGATGATTTCTTACTGATTAGGAATTAGATCTAATCATTAAGTTAAAAAATAATTAATAAATTCCTTTACCTAGTATTAAAATATCTTAGAACAGACATTGTGAAGCAAAAATGTACAATATTAACGTTTACATACATAATTTAAAACGATGTATTTATTTCACGCGTAATGCGCTCAGTTCTAATAAAAGCAAATGATTCTAATATCCAAAATACTCGTAATAACAATAGAGTACATAACACTTATATATGCATATAGTCAGCGCATCGTTTCATAGTTGTCGACTGTTATCGGTCGATTGCAGCGCCCTCTAACCGCGGCACTCGGCTAATTGATTCCCCAATGCAAGCCCACTTCAAATGTAAATCGAAATTGCACCGCGTAAAAAATTGCCTTCAAATTTACCGTGAAAGCACTCGTCCGCGGTTTTTTCTCGTTGCGTTTTATTTGTATAATGCCCCATCCTTTACACTAAGAGGGGGGTCCATCTATTCATTCCAGTTTTCATTGAGATGTTTTTATTTGAATTATTCTAATGGTTGCAAGAAACAATCACATCAGATTATATCGCACATAGTACTTATATATAATTGGAATTAAGTAATAGAAAAATCAATCTATGGTTTATAATAATTATGTAAAATAAAGCTACGAAGTTATCACTAATAGATATGACAATGCTTGATGCATTATCACATCCAAATTACAAAAAAAAGAAAACAAGTTTATCCCTCAATTCGTGACAGTATGTATTTTGATGACGCCTTAACCAAATTATATAAATTTTTATTGAAAACTGACCTTAGGTGCACTTAAAATAGAGTAAACCTATAAATAATCCTCTCCAAAAATAATTACTCTCCACCAGTTGAATTGTGAAACACGTACCATTTCTGATTAAGGCACGACGAGAGCCAATCTCGGCGTTCATTGCTATTCCAGAATACACCGCGATGTAATTTATTTCGGGTAACTCTGGTATGCGATATTTGTAACAAGATTACCTAGGCCCGAATCAACAACTCGGAAACGTTTGAAGGAAACGCATAAATTGTTACGTCATACGTTATGACTACATTTATTTTGCTATATTATTATTAATAATTAGAACTGTAAACTCTTTAATAATAAGATGTATTTATGAACTCTAAAGATCTCTAAAAAACAAGTCGTGTGGACAAAGTTACTATTAAACATGATAAGGTACTAAAGAATATAAATAAAATTGTCGGTATTGTTGAGCATAAATCTTACTAATATTAGAATGTTTAAATGGATGGATGTTTGTTTAAAGGTATATCCGGAACGGCTGAACGAATGACGCAGAAATTTGGAATACATGTAGAACATAGTCTGCAAGAAAACATAGGCTATTTATTAAGTTTTTTTGTTTAATTCCGCGCGGAAGGAGTTGCAGACTACACCTACTATTTTATAAGAATTAACAATTGCAATATCAATGCAATTTCTACTCAACTCATTTCTATGACAATTTTATGCTTAACTGAATAGTGTGTAATTAGACTTATCGATCGAATCGATTTAAACAATCGATGTTACGCAAACATCTATTTAGTCGCTAATAATCACAACTCGATATTTGCGTCAGTAATTCGATTGTTCCGCCGTCTATTTGTCCGCGCGCCGCAATATCGAATTACCTATTCGGCTGTGGCGGATCATAATTAATTAAGCTCAACTTTAATATTAATTAGATAGTGAATACAAATATATACAAAACTGAACAAACAAACTATTTATTTTATATTACAATAATTAAGTAAAATAGATATTATTTAACACAAATTAAAATATATAATACTGGCATAGATATATAGAGTGTCGGTGGCTCGGGAGTTTAAGCACTTGACTTGTAATCTGCAGATCAGGGGTTCGAATCCCACCATGTACCAATGTTTTTTCGATCCGAAGTTCTTACGGTAAAGGAAAACATCGTGATGCAATCTGAATATATTTGCGTAGACATTCAAATATATGTGTGAAGTCAACACGCACTTGGCCAGCATAGTCAATAATGGCTTACTCAATCATAAGTTAAGGTAAGCTTTGAACCGTACAATGTGGAAGTATAGTGAGCTAACGATGATGTACGTTGTTTCATTTAAGAAGTGTATTTGCTTTATAATGTGATGTTAAACACTATATTTAAAATTTTTTAGTATCTTTACAAAACATTTTACAAATGAGAACTTATCAAAACTTTATGAAGAATAACAATAATCACAATTTAATTTAAAAAAAAAACTTATTCGTTTTAAAACATCAACATTAAGCCATTACACAGGTAAACGAACCCAAAACAAAATTACGAAAAAGAAAGTTAAAGTTTATTACCAAGCAAAACAAAAACCTTTGCCGGAATTTTTTTCAAAAAAGTATAAACAGATATTATAGTCCTAATTCAGTTACCTGCACACCCTCTCTGAATATACGAGAAAAGTTTATTCATCCGCGCAGATTCTAACAACACTCCCCACCCAAACGCCACCCCTAATGGGGGGTAAACGAGCCACGGGGGTTTCTTCCTAAATAATTACCCGACGCAGTTCGAGTAATAAATATTACTTATAAGGATACTGGCGTTCATATAACACTTTGAAAGCTTTAATGTCTTTGTTGTATTTGATTGCGCCGGTTATTGCGCGTAACTGAAGCATTAACTGTAATAAAGGAAGAGAATTCCCCAGATTTACATACCGCCAACGCAGCGCGACGACTCAACAGACTCACGCTTTGCAGGGGAATTGAACTCTCACATACGAGTACATATCTCTCTACTGAAATATTAAGATTTAAATTCATTCACACACGAAGAAACGAACAACCCGACAAATATTGCCATAGTTTTTGGCTACCTAAACACTAAAACATAAAACCAATGTATCGTACATTCTGAAAAATATTTACTACCTGTCGCCCGCGACTTCTGGTTGGAAAACTATTGGTCGCAGCGTAATGTTATATAGCCCAAAGCCTTCCTCTATAAATGGACTATCCAACAAAAAAATAATTTTTCAAATCAGACTATTAGTTCCTCAGATAAGCGCTTTTACACAAACAAACTCTTCCGCTTTATAATATTAGTACGAGTATAGATAGCGGGACAAGAAAATATTTTCATGCTGGTGTGTACGCCATGAAAACCCACTATCAAATGTATCCAGATGTATAATATTTTATGAATTTACATTGTTAAAAAGGTAACTATTATTATTTAAATTAATTATAAATTAAAAAGAAAGAAATCACGTTTCTATTTTGTACTTATAAAACTGTATACCTTTATATTTGACGAGACTACGTACGATTACATAATCGTGAGTAACTATTTAATAGTCGGTCGGAGTCAAAGTAACCCCAGTGTACGGGAGAATAATTTCATGTGTAAAATATGTGTAGTTAACTAAGTACTTTAGCAGACTGCGTACCCTCAAGCCGTCTGCGAGGCCAACATAGATATTGATAGTTACTACTCGTGTATCATAACATGAGACTTGAGTATTATGACGTCATAGAAGCTTTCTTGAGTAATGTACTTGAAAGTTTAAGACACAAAATACGCAAGGCTCATAATGAAAGATGTGTGTGAAAGAGGTGAATAAAATTCCTATTCGATAATAATTAAGGAAGGGCGCGATTTATTCTTTGATATGTACGTCATGATTTTTTTCTTTGTTACTATTGGTAACTTATGACCAAAATTTCCTATTTAGAATATTGATGAATAAAAAAGGACTCATAGTGTAAACGTTTATAACATTCTTGAATTATCTCTCACGAAAAAATCTATATAGCTATTAGAATCCGCAATATGACAAATATCGCATACGTTATATATGTGGTTACTATGCATATAACACTATATGCAAATATTGTCCCAACCAAACTTTTGACTGCAAATGAAGTGGCCCTTCAAAGCTAAAGGGCCAGGGGATATTCTGTAATTTATTCCGCAGTAATAAGGAGAGAGCTTCAAAAGAACAAAGCCAATACGAGTCCCCGCACGGGGATCAATCAGGGCCAGGAGCAGTTGATTTTGAAATAATTAGGGCCCTGGACTCGACTCGATCCGACCCTGTTATTTATTTAAGGATTAATTTTTTTATCTACATTTCGTGTAACATATTAAATTAAGCAGAACTATTTTCTAATTAATTAACTATTATAAATATACTAATATTAATCATTAATAGTTTTCGATTTGAAATATGTGCAAGATCTTAATGAAATAAAAATATGCTAATATGGAAAAAGGAAAAGTGTCCAATTCTATTTAAACAACAAAACAATTAAGAACTTGAACAAAAGTACGGCACCGAGTGTCCGTCACTGTGTTGTAGCTTGTTAGCAGCGGTGACGCGATGAGGGGCCGGATTTTCGTAGCATTTGCATAATCCAACGAGCGGCCCGCGGCGCCCTTGCGGTCTGATAGCCCCTGCAATCCTAACGCCCGGGGACACAGTTTTATTGACTTGTAGACGTCTGCCATCGAGACCGGTATAAAAATCAACCTTCATTTCGAATTTATTTTTTTAATCCTCCAGTTTTAATCAAGAGACACAATATTTTTCTTAGCGAGACAAATTTCCCTCGAGTGAAGATGGTTCAAAAGACATTGATTTCTCTTGTTATCGTCGAGACCAATCTGGACTTTGATATAAGGATTATTAAAAAAAGAACTAAGTTTTCATGCCTATAACAATAGAAGCAAACTTAATATATATATAATTAATTAGTTATTTGAAATAATTATATTTAAATTGAATATATCAAATTATACTACAAAATTTAATGTTAGCTGTAACAAAACTATAGTAAGTCGTATAATAAAAATCTTCATATAAGACATTTAGGTCACTGTATGTCCTAGAAACATATTCTCGGTTGAACGAACTGCATACTTCAAACGCTTCATCACGGAAAAAAAGCTTAAAAAGGATAAATTTATGCGCATGAATTAATCCTCATAGTCAGCTCATAATGGCATGCATGTAAATTTTTTATCTTCATATCTTTTTGGTTATTTTTCGTTGTAATTATGACATACCTACAACTTAAAAATTTTTAAATTTTTATACTATCTAGTAAAGATGACAAATGCCAGTTTCTATAATTTACCTGCCACTAATGTAAGTAATATCTAGGTGTAAAGCAGTCTCAAAAAGTCTCCTTTTCGTTGGAGTTGAATCGAGTAATCACAATAAAACACTGGCTATATCTGGATGCGAGTCAATTTTAATCAAATGCAATCGGCAGGTCGATACATGTAAGAAATAAATTAATACCGCGATCTATAGCAATACGATACGCCATCTATTGACATAATATTATAATTTAAATTGTCATAACATTTGACATTAGGTATTTAGGCTTCAGAACCCTTTAACAAAGATAATGTTATAGGGTTCTGCAGAATTTTAAGATATTATAAAATACCATTGTTCTGTCAAATTTAAATATATATTTCTTCATCCGATTGATAGTTATTGAAATTAACACATTCAAACAAATGTTTCTATCAAATCCAAATAATTTAAAATTATTCCTTCAGATTTTTTTTCTGAATTTATTTCCGACAAGAGGTTTTCTAACATAAGTAATTCGCAACGTTATGGCGACCGAGCGGTTGGTTTATGCTGGTCACACACGTTAGATTTTGCATGACGGTTTTGATTAACACCATATCCTAACGTCTGTATGGAAACACTGTATACTTATGTATACGAGGAAACACTTTACTATACGGTTTTAACCTTTAGTAGGTAAGACCGAGTCATATCACACATGCATGTTAGGCCAAAACAGTCTTGCTACACCTAACGTATCATCATCATCATCATCATCAGCCTACATTAGTCCACTGCTGGACATAGGCCTCTCTCATGGCACGCCACTAAGCACGATCCTCGGCCACTCTCATCCAGCTCTACCTCACCTAACGTATGTGGCCTACATTATGCTTGTCAGCTATACGTAAAATTTGACCGTCATGCAAATCCTAACGTGTGTGGTCCGCATTAGACCGCAAGCGAGACTCATTAGCACATTTCTCGTAATGAACTCCCGGGGGCATTCTTCGACAAGGCGCCAACGCTCTCATGTTTTACGTCTGTCTCACGTATCTCTTTTTAAATACCTATTTAAAAATATATTTCATAATCATCTACTTAATGGATAAGCATATGTGAAGGTTACCAGATCGGAAATGAGACTAAGTAGGGTTTGTTATAAGTAAATACCCAATATGACTACAACAGATAAATAATTGCAAAAAAAAATTCGTATTAGTAATTGACTAAACATATAATCATAAAAAAAAATATTAGTAGCGTATATGTTCTTCCAGACTTCAATCAATCAATTAGTTTATTTGTCAGAATATGGTACACGGTTCTACGAGTATGTCAAATTTTAGCGAGATCCCTTGAGCCATTCTGTTGATACCTTCAAACAAACATCCATCCATCCACCTAAGTATTCGCATTTATAGTATTAGTAAGATTTAACATACCTATCGATTGTCCTAAAAATGTTTTTTCAAGAAACTTAATATATTTTTATACAGCACGTCTGTAAACTGGGTCACAACATTCGGTCCGTCGAATGTTGTCATGCTCTGACGTCACATGCACAGCCGTGAGGGACTCATTAAGGCAGGAGGTCATGAGCTGACCTAAGCCATCGGCTCAGTAACGAGATAGTACGAAAGTAGACAACCGCCCATTAAGAAAGAAAACGTAGTCGAATAAAGTTTACTTTATTTTTCAGGTCAAGGAATATGCAAATACGTTTGAAAAAATGTATTGTCACTGCATATTTATTATGACTTCATTTTAAATATCTATATTATTAGGCTAACATTTTTATTTATTATGTTAAGGACAAGTGCTACACACCCTGCTATAAATGGACAGGGTAAATATCGTGGTATTTTGTGCCTATTTGATTTTCGCCATCTTGGCGCTAACGTTCGCGGTTGGTAGCGATGGTGAGGATTAGAACTAATATTAGATATAAAATAAACTGAATATCGACAGTTGCATTTAAGTGGAAACCAAGCAAAGGGTGTCATTTCCTAGTAAATACATATCCATTTAAACAGATCAACGTACGCGTTCCATAGCTCAGAAAGCTAAGTTGTTACAGCGCCCTCTTTTGATCAGAACGTAAAATACATTTGTACTTGTATTTAAAAATAAACTTGGTGGTTGTAACAACTCAGACACCCTCACCGAATGAAATAACACAACCAAATTTACTCTATCTCAATCAAAGGGGGAATCCAGCAGATTAATTAAATGTCGTCACAAACACGTCAATACCAACACAGTCGGATTAATACTGGAATCGAAATTAGATTTTCATCGACTGCATCGCAATACCGGTTAATGCGACAGAGACGCAATTAAACAGTCGACAGAACCGAGTTACAACTCTGTCACAGTTAACCTTGTACGCGTTTACGCTACTCACGCGAAAATCATCATTCCGGACTTTATTGCGAAACAGTTCCATTTCCTTTGAGTGGACCAAAGATTTACAACCTTGTTAAGTGTAATTGGATGAGTTATAAAGCCATGAAAGCGACGGGGTCCTACATGCTTTCAGTACTACAGTGCAATGGAACTTTGTCCCAATTAATGCTAAACTCTATCATTGCAGGCAACTTCGTTACGTCAAATGTTGAATGCGTCGCAGGCTCATTAAAAAGCCGAGTCCGTCCTTGCGTAGTTCTAGCGCCGGCCGACAGTTACTGATACGTTAAATTAATAACCTAACCCTCCCCCTTACATATTTCAGTACATGCTAGATAGAACTTATAATGAATGAACATTGCACCAATATTATTTTGTTAATTCTGAAGTCAAACTTTTAATTTGCGTGGTGAAATATTGTAATTATGACTTGGTTCAAGAATATTATAATTAATTGCTTGAAATTCATTTTACAAGAATAAAAACTATCTTATTAATATTATAAACTAACTGCCACCCGCGACTCCGTCCGCGTGGATATATAAAAAACTTAATATAAAGATAAGTTAAATAAAAATAAGCTCTTCAAGGCATAAATTCTAAAAAAAAAAGAATAAATATCCTATGTCCGTCTCTAAGCTACCTCCTCACCAAATTTCAGCCATATCGGTGAAGCCGTTTTTGAGTTATAAATAGTGTAACTAACATATATAGATGTGAAAGTTTAGATGGATGGATATTTGTTTGAAGGTATCTCCAGGACGGCTGAACGGATCTCGATAAAAATTGGCGTACATATAGAACATAGTCTGCAAGAACACATAGGCTACTTATAAAGTTTTTTCTTAATTTGGCGCGGACAGAGTCACGGGCGACAGCTGGTTGCAATATAAAATCGCAGTGTGATATTGTGGTGAATAGCCGGTGTTCAATTGTATAAAATATATATTGAGTAATGGAAAACCAATAACTGTTTCATGCGAATCGTAATTGCTTTTGTCCACATTTTTAAATATGGAAATACATTTTGAAACAAAATATCTGAGTTTTTTTTTTTTAATATAAAAACCTAACACAGTTGCGTTCTATTTGAATGTCTAGTCAATTTTTAACTGACATAGCCAGAAATTGTATGTACACAAAGAGTTCAATGTAAACGTTACGTTAACTTTACTCGTAAAGCTTAATTTTAGCAGCAATTTTATGAATATAATTTTATTTAAACAATGCTCAAATATTTCCTACTAAAGTATATCACTTTTAATATTATGTGTTTAAAAAAAGTAATGAGATTGCATAGATGTCTACAAAGGTAAGACCAGAAAAGGTATGGATGGATTGTGTGACAGGGGGGGGACAGGGGGATGTGCGAAAGAAGGAGGTGGATTCAGATATGTCAGCTGATAGAGATGTACGTAAGGATAAGGGCAGGATGATGTTATAAAAAGAAAACGTATATGGTAGTGGGACTAGAAAAACCGTGATTTTAAATTAAAGAATTAGTAAATTCGTTCAATCCTTTTAAACTCTACAAACTATACATTAAAACGCATTGTAACGAAAGCTTAATTAGTTCCATTACATTTATGTAGACGTCAGTGTGGAAAATGTTTTCGCAAAGTTCCGGAACATTCCCGCCGCAACTCATTCAAACGACAACCTTTTAATTAGCTCTCTGGTCTTTATAAAAATACGTCACGTTCATTAGCACATGAAAACGCTAACCGAATCCGCGCCCGCACCGGAACGGAGGCCCGCGGGCATTTTACGTAGACGGGAGAGGATTTTTAACATCTAACGTCAGATATCGTTAATTTTTTCAGATTTCTAAAGATGATACGAAATTGTTTGCATTTTTATATAATATATCGATCTTTGGTAGTAAGCTTACTCTTGCTAATATTATAAATGAGAATATATAGGATTGATTTGCCAAAAGGTATCTAGAACGGACGGAAAAATATCGCCTTATTTTGGCATAGTTGTAGAACATAGTCTGGAAGGACACAAGATACAAATGAAGTTTTTTTGTTATTTAATTAAACGTGGAAATAATCGCGGAAGATTGATAGTAAGTGTATTCTAGAAATTATGCAAGAAGACTACTAAAATATTATTAATAAGAAATCTTTTAATTAATTAATGTTATAGTTAGTTAAATATACTTAGTGCAGATTTACAATAATAAGGGTCTGCCTTAGTGGCCAATTAGTTGTTATATAGTTTAATTAGGTAAGTTAAGTAGCAAAACTTGTTGTATTACTTGTTGAATACAGAATACTACGCATTCCGTCTCTACAATTTACAAGATGAAGTAACTACGATGAACTTTACAGAACAATTCGATGCTTTGCTGAGGCTAAGATCTAAGATGCTGAGATGTTGGTCTTTAGCTCAGGTGACAGTACAGCTGAAACTTTCGTAATATAAAACGAAATTTCCTTCTCCTTGTCCTTACAAAGTTGATAGAACAAGTCAATCAATATACATACGGCCCTTTATGTTTAATGAAAAAAAAACTATTAAATCTTACTCATATTATAAATGCGAATGTTTAGATGGATGTTTGTTTGAAGGTATCTCCAGAACAGCTATAAGGATCTCAAAGTAATTTGGTATACATATAGAATATAGTCTGGAAGAATACATGGACTTCTAATGATTTTTTAATTTCGCGCGGATACAGACATGGGCGACAGCTAGTCAAAACATTTTAAAACTCAAACGTTACGTAACTCGAAATAAAAACAATTAATAAATATTAACATTATGATAGTTTAATAAACACAGACATTAAATAAATACAATAGTTGGCAGACACGAGTTCTCATAATAAACAATTTGTACAACCCTAGCTGCTAACAAACGCGCCTTAGGGTTGTCACTGAGCGAAATTACATTCATTTGTATGCAGATGTCAGCACAGGAATTAAGTCGACTGGGCTTTGACTCGATGCAAATAACTCGTCGAAATTAACCCATCGATGTGAGAAAACCCTCGTCCTTCTCACCTTAAATGCCAATTATCTTATAATTTTTCTAAATAATTCAAGCAAAGGGTTGGCTGTAACTAGAGAGGTCATTTTTCATCGTTTTATAAGAGCTAATTAAGATAGATGATATTAAATAACTTTACTTTCTTGAGAATAAAAGTAATGATTTGAAATATTCAGACTGTATTTAAAATAAATTATCATCAATGCATTATAATCTTTATTACTACATACTATAGAGTACATTATTAATATTATTAAAGAAATAATGGATAGAATTATGAGATTTTAATTAGCGACTACTAAAAAAGATAACTCTGTAAAAGAAAGCCTTTCATAGACTTCCCTTCAGGATCCGCTTTTCGATTACCATACTAATTAACTGGCCATACTCTAAGCGTTATTTTGCATTTCTGCAATACATTATATCTGATAAAGTACAGACTCAATTACACTTAATTATAAAAACTAATTAATTTACATCATCCGTTCATTTTTAATATAACTATGAAATGTAAAGAGTAGCTTATTAATTATTTATAAAGAAATTCATGCGTAATCAGGATCTATTCATTTCCAATAAATACTTTTTGCCTTTATAACTTTATATCTGACAATATTAAAAAAAAAGTAAAATTGTTTGTTTTGAATTTGTCGAAATTTTGCCAAATTCAATATTGCATAGCGCAAACTTTTGATACCACAACTACGTATAATTTAAAATATTCTAAATATCGTACATATACCACAATTTAAGGCATCCATTTAATTAAATCCGTACGTACATAGGCTATGCATAGAGTAACGCCTAACGCGCCCTAATTCAAAATGGCGGCAGTGGCGCGCGCGGCATTCGAGTTTGACGGTACGCGGTGACAAACGGCACATCTGCGGATGTCAGAATGCGACCTCCGTGCTTCATTATGTCATTGTTTATTAAGGGAAGGCATGTGACGGACATCCCTTTCCACACCTACGTGATGCTTGCCTGCTTTTAAAATCACAGCTCGTTTAAGTTACTATGCTAAATGATTTACCCTTTTGTTTTGTTCTCTAATTATGGGGTTGCAGAATTAAGATTCCTTAATAAATACTCATTGTGATTGGGTGTATCGACATATGATAAATGAGTCTAAAGAAATAAATAAAAACTTTTAAACAAAACATTTTTGTAAGGTCTAAATATATTAAAAAAACTCACCACATTTAATCAGGCATCGAATAGTTAATTTCTATGGTACTCACCTGAAATAAAAGCATAACATAACATTAATAAAAAGTTTAAAAAAAATATAATCCGAGAGATTATCTTTCTATCACGGAAAATGTCAAAAAATATATTTAGTTATTTTTTACAAGACAACTTCTATTGGATTTTGATCAAGTCGATGATTAAAGCTAGAAAAAAATAGAATAAACAGATTCTGTACTGTCATAGCATAAGCTTAAAACTTAACAACCTGAGGGGAGTCTATTCAACTTTGTCTTAAGGCTTGGAGCAAACGTTGATTATCTTATACGTTAACTCTGAGCGGGTTTATCTTACATCTTGTTTTAGTATAGCTTAGTACAAATTTTCTTAAAGATAGCCTTCAAGCATATCAGATCAAGTAGTTGCTAACTGTAGCAATTTTTAGTAACAAAAGTGTCTTCCATTCGAATTATTTTTCTTTGAGTCTCTTAAAGGTACGAGTCCATTGATCCGCACCGGAAGCACCGCATGCACGGATTAAACGGATTTACTTTGACTTTTGACGCAGATATAGCATCCATTGCGGGGTGTGCGGACGGTGCGTACGGCGCGGGCCAATGGACACGTCCCTTAAGGTAATGTAGGGTTTATTATTTTAAAGGCAAACTGCCAGTAGCACATCTTGCTAAAGACATAGCTTTTTTGAAAAAAGAACACAAGAAATCTTCAAAAGTAGTCTTCGAAACTTAAATATACATTAAGAACCCTATTACCTATAGTTAGAACAACAGACTCTGATTACTTCCATTGCATGCTCTGTAGGTAATTTATATTCGTAATTGAAAACGATAACATAGTCAACCGCACGCTGTTTCATATTTAAGTTCAAAGTGAAGGGATAATAAGGATGCCATTTGCAAGTTACGTAGATATGAGAAACAGCAACTGCACCCCGCAGACAGTTTACAGGACTTAATTAAAATATAACTAAGGTACAGAGTACGGTATACTGGAGAATTTAAAATCAAATAAAGCAGTAAAGAAATATGTTTGTTAGGTACTAAAAGAAGAATTGTATTCCTTATGAAAATATCGTTACATTGACAATTAAATAAGTATGAAAAAGTAAATCTTAATACTTTATTAAGGTACTTACACATATGAAATGAAAGAAAGCACATAGGTTTTTTTATATTTAAAATTAAAAAAAATAAAATTAAAATATATTTTAATCGTCATCTCTGTTCCGTAGCTAATCTATAATCTTACAGTACATCAATGTTAGCGCAGCTGGTGGACAAACAGAGAGTATAGAGGTTCGACACGTCTGCAGCCCTGCAGGCGGCGGGCGCGTGTGCGACAGGTCATTAACTCACGTCAAATTTCGATCCTTCATCTTGTCTAGACGCAACCCTTTTTGGTTAACCGAAGCAATCAATTCCGGGAAATACGTATCGAAAGGAAACAATACAACTAAAACGTATTTAAGTGTTCATGAAAAATTCTCTATTCCAACTTATTTTTACCGTGGGTTTCTGAATACAACATCGTTTAAAACACATGTTCATTTCTTTGTTGTCAAAGATAGTGACAGTGTTCACAACATAGTTTATACAGAGATTTTGGTCTCAGAAACACGCGGTTAGTCATCAAAGTATGCCATAGTCTTTAAATCAAGTAAATCGGATTATATGATAGTTTTATTAACAAAACGTACAACTGCCACGAGAATATACAGAACAAAATATATCTCGATGCAATTACACCAATGCTGGTATAAAAATTGAAAACAAAAGCATCGAGCAGTGCAAAATTGAAATTCCAATAGCGTGTTGTTAGCGCGCCCCAGTACTCCATATTAGAAATAAATGCGAGCGAATTTATAAACGCGAGCGATTGCAATCCGGTTAACGGAGTAATGTAGGCGCAACGGAAGCGATGCGACTGCAAATTAATCATACAATGGTATTTACATTTGTAATGGACGATAAATATTTTAACACATACTAAGATCGCCACATCAGAGGCCTAATTTAGTCCTCTTTACCTTCCTACCCTTTTTCTTATAAGGGAAGGATGGAGAGTGGAAGTGGACTTTCCGGATGAGAGGATGCATGGAAAGGGAAAATATTTTCTTTCTGTGCAGGATGAACTCCTACGTCGATGAAAGGTAGTCATCGCATATGCAATTGCGTATGTCTATGGGCAACGGTCACTTCGCTATTTCAGCGATTTCAGATGGCCGCTCGCTCGTTTGCCTCCGTATGATATAAAAAAAAGATCGGAGATTACAAGATTATTAAAACGGTACTACGGTTATGATGTCTTAGAAGTTATAATAATATATTGGCTTACCACGTGGAAAAGAAATAGAGTTTCTCCTTAAAACTTTAAAATAATCTTAAGGTGCAGATCACAAACAATAATGGATCTTACCTAAATAGCACAGTTTTTTTAAAGCTCGTAATGTCTTCTACACTAACATTCTTATAGTTTTGTAGCTAAAACCATTTTATAGTTACATACAAATAAACTAATATAATTTAAAAAAAATACCCAAAAATTACATTCCATACTGCGTATAACGTGTGCTCGAGCAAATATTTTTGCGAACACCATCCGCGCGGACAATGCAGCGTAATGAACGCATCGCACGTGCCCTGGGGAGCGACGGCAATAGGGCGCGTTGCATAGTCCAAATGTCTATTCCATTGTACAACGTCAAAATTATAAAAAAAAACTATTCAGGGTTCGCATAAGTGATAGATTCTGTTATTATATGATTTTATTGTATTGAATTTTAATTAAAATATTACGATTATTCGTTTGTATGTTCAAGGATTTTTAGAGAATTGTCCAGTATTTATAATCTTTTAGTTTAAAACCACTCGTACGTACATCATAATTTTCATAAATTGCATTTAAATTAAAATTAGCCTCGCACAAACATTTGTTTTAAATTTAGTCGGAGAAGTAGGAACAGATTTTAATACGTCTGACAAAGTTGATAAAGTTTTATTTATCCAGCGAGTAATATGCCGCTCGGATGCACTTTATTACCCGCTCGAAGTAAATATGTACCTTGTATATCGCCGGGCTTTTCAATTTAGAACTTGTCTTATATGTCTTCTGTTAACCCCGCCCTCGTCTTCACGGACTCTAACAACGTTAGAGCATCGCATACTTTTCAGGATATTAAAAACAAACAGATCGCCTCTTCTCCGTAAATTAAAATCAAATTTGCACAATTTCTCACAGTTTCTTTTGCAAATTTCTATCTCCTGAACTGCCTTGTAGACATCTAATGATTCTCTAAAACTACGACTTTAAATCAAAACGCTTCGTCAACGTCCATTACTGGTATTTTTATTTATTCTTACGGCTCTTAGTTGTCAAATACAGATCCGTTACTTGTTTACCTCAGTCATATCCAATAAAACTCACGTCATAGAGGAATTCGTAGTCCATAGGAACTGCGAGTTTACACGGTGGAATTACACGATAACCGTCAGTGGCTGAAGCGTAGCTTCGTGTATTTCACTTCGCTTAAACGCGATCGAAAGCGCCATCTCCACCCCTCCCTTTACCTTCCTTTTGACGTATCCCTGTCCGGTCGTAGTGCAAGTGTTGTGCTCGATGCTTTTGTCCCTTTTGAAGCGCACGTCTCTTTGCCGGGGTCACAGCGAGCAACTTCGTCAGATTGTCTGGATGGAGGAATCGCAAAAGGAAATAAAAACGTTGTACGCACGCCTGCATTTTTTTAATTTCTCCTTTCAATTGGACTGAGACAAAAAGCACCGATGAAAGAGTGTTTCTCCGGGGTTCCTTTATGCACCCACGGCGCAGCCTGTGCTGCTTTATAAATAAATGTAGACGGATCGAAACTGAAACTTTTTATTTGTAAAATAGCGACGAACAAGGGGCGAAAATAATGATACACTTTTAATAAATTTTAAAATATTTTTGCAATATCACATAACACCAACACTTGCCGTGGGTTTCTGAGGTTATAATCCCCATTCAAAACATATTTTTATCTCTGTTTTGTCAAAAATAATAACAGAGATGACGATATGTTTTACGAAGAGATTTTGATAGCAGAAACCACCAGTTAATCTATGTTAAGCGACAAAACCATTTTGACATTCAAGTAAACTTTTTTATTTACAAACCGATTCGAGTTTCTGGAAACACGTTTCGTTAATTCGCTCGCAGATGTGTCGAACAGCTTTAAATTTCTAGCGATTGTATCGACGAAAAAGTTTCCAAAGTTTAATTGCATCGTAATCGATCGGGAGAGTGCACACGTGCCCGGGATTTGCGGCGTCTGGCGAATTTGCAGCAGGAGGCTGTAACATTATATGTTCTAATGCACTTTTTACTACTTCGGAAAGTGATAAAAAATACAATTTACTAAAAAAATTCAATATTATCATTTTCTCAACTTTATTTAAGATGGCTTTACGATATGCAACATACTAGCTGTCCCAGCGACTCCTTCGGCGCGGACAAAGAAATATAATTAGTAGCATGTGTTTTTCCAGACTATGCTCTACATCTATGCCAAATTTCATCGACATCCGTTCAGTCGTTTTGGAGAAACATCTATACATCTAAACATTCGCATTTATAATATTACATGGGACTCGTATGTATTGCACGACAACAGAGTATGGAATACAGTACGTACACACATCTAACTCAATTTAATGCGCCCGCAGTCCCCGAGGAGGTTCTCTTGATGCAATTCCGCCTATTCTCTGGAGCCTACCGATTCTCGGTTAAAGATATTTTGTGCAACTGTCAACTGTAATGAACCCTAGTTCCATTGAATCCGCACGAGGGTGGAGCGGGGTAAAATAGAACACCCTTTAGTAGAAAAAAATTCTAGAAAACTTAAGCTATTTTGTTTAAATATGTTGCATAGGATAAATTTATAGCCACAGTACATTTAATAGTAAAGTTTGCTGTAGCAAAGCCATAGTGTTTATTACAATGCGCGTTGATACAATATCGTAAAAGTAGATTTTAAAATGGAAGAAACAAGTGAGCGGACCAAATGTTTGACTCAAACATTACGGGCCAACACTCCAACACTTTAATCAAGAATCAATCAGCTAAGGAATTAGCAAATATTTGATCCAACCTTCGCCAATATTAGAATTCCGTTGTGTGACGTCTAATCGTCAGGGCGTAAGTGCAAAGATACACATTCGATGTCTATAAGGATAAAATTTCATGCATATTACAAATAAAATTAAACCTTCAACCTACCACTTAAGGTGTAAATTTGTACAAACATAATCGAACAAGTTGCTTTAATTGCAAAAACAAATGATACCACAAATCTTTGAATTGGTGATTTGTACGTTATATAATGTTGTAATATGGTCTATTTTCTAATTAATTCAGTTACTCTAAGTACATGAAAACGGCCAATCTAAATTCATCTTTAATTGATATAAATTTAAGATTCAAAATTATTCTTTCTGAGATAGAGAGCTATAATAATGTAGGTAATGTATGCCGCAGAGTTTCAGCTTTTTTAACTTAAAGAGGTGAAACTTCTTTTTTCTTTTTTAATGTCATATTAATAATACGTCACATCCATTTATTAATCGTAATAACAACGTTACAAAATTGAGGTAGTTTAAAATTTATTACAAAACATCCCCAACGTACTTTAACCGGATATCATATGGCCTTTGTTTTTATTTAACGACGTAAAATGGCTCGTAAGCTATCAAATTTACTCCCTACAGCTTAAATTAATAAATTTTGATAGCAAAATTTGACTACAAACTTTTGTTCACATGATTCTTCTATTAGAATAGAAATGTTTGTCTTAAAATATGAAAAGCCGACGCTAATTTAAATTGAAACACTCATGGAATAAATGTCAAAACGATGCGTGATAAAATGATTAGGATGTATTGTTACAAAATAAACCGATCATTTGATTAATGAATCGTCTTAAAGCAAGAGACATACCGAGGACAAGAATAACTTACTAATATTATAAATGCGAATGTTTGGATAGATGGACGTTTGTTAGAAAGGATCTCCAGAACAGCTGCATTGATTTCGCTGAAATTTGGCATGGATGTAGAACATAGTCTAAAAACCTAATAGGAATTTTTTTTTTATTTCGCGCGGACGGGTAACGAACGACGACTAGTAAAATAACAATTTAAAACATCACAATACACGACAAACAAGCCAAGTAAACCAATTTCATGCACAACATATTACGATACAATGCAATAACATAAGTATCTTATGAAGAGATATTCAATCCTTAAAATATAAAGCGCGGTACATACTCAGAGAGTTTGCGAGAGCGAAGCCAACACCCTAATGAAATTCACAAACAATTTTACAACGATGTTAAGCTTTATAGGTGTCCATAAAATAACTGTGTAGTGGAATTTAATACAACGTCGGATAATGGAACAAGGATTTAAAAGGATTGCTAAAGTGCAGTGTACCATGTCATAAATAAGGGAGATTATAATGAACAGGTACTCTAGGAAATTATTATGAGTTTTTTACTAGGTTAAGTAATAATTAATTAAAGTATGACAGATTTGTTTTGAACTAGAAAGTACTAGGACAACATAAAGACGGAAGAGAACGATGTTTGTATAAAACTGAATGAAACTTGATAAAGTTTTCATTGTATCACTTTATTAACTTGACCGTTACTCTTTTTAGTAACGACAATTGTAAGAAAGGCGCGACAAATAATGAAATGCTTAATAATTGAATCTTTTGTTAGTTTTGGGAAGTATATTATATTCACAGCGACTGAATCTATGTCAAACGGTCTCTATATTGAGGGTAGGTAAGTAAAAAGCCGCATATGGAATTCGCTGGCATCGTTTACGACTTGGAGTTACGATTGACGGGGAGGCAGATCTGGACCCAGACGAGCCATTAGAGACTATAGCGGGGAATCTCGTAAACTTTCAGTAACCACCTTTGTTGTGCGCTAGAATTCGCTTTTATTTTAACACACGAAGACATTAAATCGAATAGCAGAACGATGTGAAAAAATTGCGCACTTTTCTTCTTTCTACCGCCATTTTGTTCATCGTAAAACATTAACAGCGTTCCTATATTTTTGCGGTTCGCAACAAGTAATATTAAAGTTGTAATTACGCGGGGAAATCGTGAGTCTCGTGACGCGGGTTTTTTTGGATTAAAACTTAAATTAACGAATTAATTGGTTAACTTATAACTTTAGTTATAATAAAAGAAAAGCTTATTTAAAACATTTAAAGTAGAGTAAAACAAAATTCAGTTTCTTTTGTTAAATCCCTAGAAAAGTGTTACTAAGTGTTACTAAATAAATTACATACATTTATGAAAACTTATCTTAAAGATTTAGTGAGATAGATAATGTAATTGTACGATATGAATCTCAAACAACCGTTGACTAAAATGAAAGCATAATAAGGTGTAAAATAATAAATAGAGTCATCAGGCTGTATCAGCTATCAGTGCCGGGTCAGACAGCGAGTGCCGCTGACCAATTACAATCATTTGTCACGCGCTCCACCGCCCTATCGCCGAGCAACCAGCCGACCTTCCCTTCATAATACAATACACCAATTTAATATGAATGTAGATATATTAACAACTATAGCTACCCTTCTTATAACGTCTGTACCTAGCAGTAAGTTCAATATGCATAAATTCACACGATTAAATAAAAAATCGGGTACAAAAATCTTTATTCGAAATTGATACCAATTATTGGATATCACCATGTCGTGATTAATATTTATTGGGAAACGTAGCAAAGTTGTAGCATTGAGTACTACGACGCTACGGTGCGTAGAAATGCATAGTTACACAATGTGCAATTTAGTAATTAAAATAACTCTGCAATTCTTCTAGTATTATATATAAAAATAAAAAAAATAACATTTAATCCTTTCATTATCACAACACAATAAGCAAAAACAGCACAAAAATAATTATAAACAAATAACACATAAAACATAACATTAATAAAAACAGAAAATATTTAAAAAGAGTGTTGCAATGCTGACCGGATAAGGTTTCACTCAGCTTTGATTTATTAATATATATATATATATATATATATATAT